>NC_142929.1:59807706-59835206 GCF_046866305.1 Octopus bimaculoides | reverse complement strand
GAGAAAAACTTCCTTTTTCATCCTTTGCATCTGAGAAACCCTAAAAATCAATTATCAAGGATCATGGGAACTGACTTTTTTTTCTCTGATGAAATGGATAAAAGTTGATAATGCAAAAAGCCAGAATGAAAGGAATATTTTGTTTATTTACTCCTTATTTCCCTACATCTAAGTTATCCAGTTCATTGCATTCTGTGTTTGTTAACTTTCACTTTCATCACTCTGAGGTGCATAGAATAAAATACCAGTCAAGTTCTGAGGATAATTGAGTCGATTTGTATTGATTAATCCCCTCTCTACTACTTTCAATTCATTGTATATACAACCTTTCTTAATGAGATTTTGTGTGGTATATTCTGAATTCTGTCATTATTATTCTTATTTTTCTGTCTAATTTGGTTAGTTTATTTAGTGTCCAGTTAAGAATATTGTAACTATAACTTATAACTGGGACAGCTAGAGTATTGATGCTTATTATTATTATTATTTCTCTTTATCACTGGAGTCTTGCATGCATAGTGGGCTTACTACCTGCAGCCTACGATACCATGCTATTTGTTCTTTTCAGCTATCTAATACTTTCCTTATTATTCTGACCGTGCCAAGGAGGCAAGCCTTTTGTAACAGTTCTACTGGACACTCTATTCCAATTTCCTTTATATTCCTCTTGATGCCTTCTGATACTGTTCTCATGGACTCAACAATAATTGGCACTTTCTTCATCTTCATATTCCATAGCCGGGCTATTTTGTGCTTAAGAGAGTTGTATCTATCTTTTCACCTTCCTTTTGACTATCCATAGGTCAAAGGGGCATGCAACATCAACTATATAGCATATATGATGCATCATGTCCACCACAACTAGGTCCGGTCTGTTATGCTCTAGCATCTGATCTGGTTGGATTGAAAAATCCCAGAGGATTTGCTAGTCTTCAACTCTGTCACTCTCTGTGGTTTGTGCTCATACCATATGTTGCCTCTTTATAGCTTCCACTTTTCACACAGTTTCCAATGTAGCACTTTTACTAACTGGTCATGTCACCACAACTTGTAGTGGTTTGGGGCAAATCTAAGGGCATTCATTCGTGATATGAGCAATGGTTTTATCCACTCTATTGCAGATGTGGCACAGCAGAAACACTTGCTCATTCTTCAGGTTGACCCTCGAGTTCTTGTCAAAAGTTGATGAAATAAGGGTCATAGTATCTTTGCTCAAAGAAATGATGGCAACAGTGATATCCAACAGTCAATGTTTGGAGGAATTTACTGTTTCCACTGGAACTAAACAGGGCTATTTTTAGCTTCTGTACATTTCGTCATATTCTTTTCAATGATGCTCCAACATGTGTTTAAGGACTACCACGAAGGTGTAAAATTTCACTTACTCACAGACAGAGGTTTACTAAACCTAAATGGGCAAACTTTCAGATCAAAGAAAAAGACAAGGGAAGAGATTCTACATGATTTTCTGTTTGCTGGTGATTATGCTGTGATTTCTCATACATTTGAAGGAATTCAGGAAATAATCGACAGGTTTGCTGTGGCAGCTCATGCATTTGGGCTATCAGCATTAAGAAGACTGAAGCTTTATTCCAACAAAAGCATGGGACAGAACATATTCAAGATACAAAGTGGTGAATGACAATAAGCCAATCAAACAGGCCAGGTCATTTAAATACCTTGGAAGTATGGTAAACTTTAAGAGTACTCCAGATGATGAAATAAATGTTAGAATATCTAAGCTACAAGTGCTATGGGAAAACCTTTCCTAATGTTTGTGGGGTGAATGCAGTGTTAGTTTGAAAACTAAGGTAAGTGTATACAAATCTTGTATTTGGAGCATGCTTTTCTATGGAGCAGAAGTAGGGACGCTCTACTGCAGATATTTAAAGAAACTTGAAACTTTTCACATGCACTGTCTGTGCAATATCTGCAACAGAAAATGGCAAGATAAGATATCAAATGTCAAAATTTTAGTAAAATGTGATATCTCCAGTATTGAAAGTATGCTGCTGAGAATTCAGAGCAGATGGGCAAGACATGTTGTTTGAATGCAAGATATGACTGTAATTGTTGTCTTGGTCTTCTACAGTTTCCTCAGCTCTCTGACTAAATCCTGATATCTCTCGAATTTTTTTCAATTTCTTTGGTATCAACCCTGCTATCATACAGAATTGCAAAATCTATCCTCATTACTACTACTACTACTACTACTACTACTACTACTACTACTACTACTACTACTACTAATAATAATAATAATAATAATAATAATAATAATAATAATAACAATAATAATAATAATAACAACAATGTGGAGGCGCGTGGCTTAGTTGTTAGGGTGTCAGCATCATGATCGTAAATTGCAGTTTCGATTCCTGGATCGGGCGACACGTTGTGTTCTTGAGCAAAACACTTCATTTCAAGTTGCTCCAGTCCACTCAGATGACAAAAATGAGTAATGATGCTATGGACTGGCGTCCCGTCCAGCTGGGGAACACATACACCATTGAAACCGGGAATTTTCTTCAGGTCGAGTAGTCCATCCCACTCAAATGGTCCTTGAATAAGGGTTGTTTAAGGATGTTGAATGAAACACCCATGTTGCTAGAGGTGAATTATTCAAACTCTAAAGAATTCTACTCAACATATGGTTATGATGTTCCCTCACTACTTCTGCCACTAAGGGACTTGCTCAACTGGTTAAGGTCAAACAACTGACAAGCAAATTTGTGGTATTGAGCAGAATATTTGCTGTAGCCCATCTTTTTATACCAAGACAAAACAATGTATATGATAACATTATTATTATGATTATTATTATTATTATTATTATTATTATTATTATTATTAAGGTGGTGGGCCAGCAGAATCGTTTGCATGCCTGGCAAAATGCTTATTGACATTTCATCCGTCTTTATACTCTGAGTTTAAAATCCGCCATCGTGAACTTTGCCTTTCATCCTTTTGAGGTCCATAAAATAAGTACGATTTGAGTACTGGGGTTGACGTAATCGACTTATTCTCTCCCCAAAATCGCTGGCTTTGGGCCAAAATTTTAAATCATTATTATTATTATTATTAATATTATTATTATTATTATTATTATTATTATTATCATTGTTATTATTTTTCACCCTACATTTTGAGTTCACATCCTGCCATGGTTGATTTTGTTTTTAAAACCTTCATGGTTGATTGATTACTCAAAACATAGAAAAGAATAGAAATGGATGCACGCACGCATGCACGCACACACACACACACACACACACACACACACATACATACATACATACATACACATACACATACACACACAAAATGGTGGCCAGCAGAACTGTTAGAGTATCAGACGGGAAAAAAAAAACAATCTCAATATTTGGTTATATCTATAATAGCACTGCTACTACTACTACTACTACTACTACTACTAATAATAATAATAATAATAATAATTTCTTTTATTTGCCATGAGGGCTGATGGATGAGGGAGACAATGCAAAGACAGACATAGAGTGTTGGATTTACATAGAATGGAATAATAATAATAATAATAATAATAATGATAAATAAATAAGCAAATATGAATAAGAATTAACAATTGTAAAACTGTTACCAATAAATGAAATATGAATAACTATGTAGATAGCTTACTGTGTCTTCCATTATGAGCTTCATCAGCATAACAAAATTTAGTTCCAAGGTATAAAATAAAAATGAGAACACTCCCTACAAAAACAAAATAATAACAACAACAACAACAATAATAATGGTAATAATAATAATAATAATGATGATAATAATAATAATGATGATAATAATAATAATGGTAATAATAATGATAATAATAATGATAATAATAATAATAATAATGGTAATAATAAGAATAATAAGAATAATGGTAGTAATAATAATAATAACAATAATAATGATAAAAATAATAATGGTAATAATAATAATGATAATAATAATAATAATGGTAATAATAATAATAATAATGGTAGTAGTAGTAATAATAATAATAATAATAATAAAAATAATAATAATAATGGTAATAATAATAAAAATAATAATAAAAATTATAATAATGATAATAATAATAATAATAATAATAATAATAATGGTAATAATAAAAATAATAATAATGATAATAATAATAACAATAATGACAGCAACAACAAAAAAAAAATGAGGAAAATGGAAAAACTCAAGTCTAAAGATAGAATCAGCAATCAGTTTGCAATCTGCTTTATCTGACCGATATTGAAAAATATCTGTAGACTTTCCCGAACATTAGTCTGAACTTTATTGAATAACTCAAAATGGCTTGTGAAGCAGGTTTTGCATTTATTTGTTAATACACCTACTCATAGGAGATGGTGAGGTGGGGTGGGAGTAAGCATTTATAATTTAGCGACACTTTGATATGGAGGTGAAGTTGGGACATGTGTGTATGTGTGTGCATGTATGCACACATATGTATGTGCATGTGTGGTTTGTTTTTCAGGCAAGAAAGAAAAGAAGCTTGTTACTACGGTTACGTGCTAACTTGATAAAAATGGCTGGTGGCAGCATTTTGGAACTATGTCTGTCTCTTGTGTTAATATATATATATCTGGGTTTGTTTGTTTTTTGCTTTTATTTCTGATCAAAATAATAATAATAATAATAATAATAATGATTATTATTATTATTATATTAATGCAAAGCAAAAGAATGAAAAAAATGAGAAATAAACATGTGTCCCATGATAATTTGGCAAATATTCATTGAGTTTTCCATAAATAAAAAATAAATTAAACAAAGGAAACTTTACAGTTGATATTTCTAGAGACTAGAGTACAATGTCCAGTTTTAAGTATCTGGCTTTGTTTTATTATTTTTGTTTAAAAATTTTTATTTTTAGAGAGATGAGATTGAATTCCTAATCCTGCTCTATAATACAAAACAGCCATTGAGTACTGTATTGTCTGGCATACACGTCAGTGTAGCATAGCATGTAGACATGTAGTGTAAACATTCAAACATCATTACTATTTATCCAAACTATGCTTCGTTTCACATAGAATTCTTGGTTCTCTAAAGTCATCTTGATGTATAGTCAACCTACCTTTTTTTTGGCTGTAAATTATGGTCTAAAAAATTCAACTTGTAAGCTGGAATGGAAAATATAGTATATTGAGCTCTCCTGACTTGTAAGAGGTACCATCCCAACTTGCTTCTGGTCAAACACAGACACCCAAACATATACACACACATACACACACACACATATATATATATATATATATATATATATATATATATATATATATATATATGACAGGCTTCTTTCAGTTTCCGTCTACCAAATCCACTCACAAGGCTTTGGTTGGCCCGAGGACTATAGTAGAAGACACTTGCCCAAGATGCCACGCAGTGGGAATGAACCCGGAACCATGTGGTTGGTAAGCAAGCTACTTACCACACAGCCACTCCTGCGCCTAAAGAGATTTAAAGAGATTTACATTAAAACCTTCAGATAAAATTTCTCTTAATTTATGTCCCAAACGCCAACTTATTAACCACAAGGTTATTCTACTAAATTCTTTATTTTCAAAATTAAATGATACAAATCTAGTTTATTTCAGCAAAAATTTGGTAACAGAGTAATTAGTGGTCTAGTGAGACGAGGAATAGTTAACATCTATGACCCTTTGCATAAACCCCTACCTGTATCACCTTATAATTTACAAAAATTATTACAGTGTCATCAATAGATAGCAAATTAGTAGGGCTGTTAGATTGTTGTATAGAGTGACTCATAACATTCGTTCTAAGTCTCAGTGTTTGAGTTCAGTTCTTACCAAAGTTAAATTTGCTTTATAGCCTTTTGGAGATAAAAATAAATACTAATCCATGACAGGGAGTTGGCAGAACTGAAAGAACGTCCTGCTGGATACCTTGTGGTATTTGATATAGAACTTTGTATCCTGAGTTCAAATCTCACCGTAGTTTACGACAATGGTAGATTCAATTATTTATTCAGCTAAAAACCAGCATCTGCTACTTTGGGTACTGTTAGTAAGATCACTCTGCCACAAGCAATCACTTTAGCTCTATAGTTTGAGGATACCTGTCACCACCTCCCTCTTCACCAGTCGTAGAGTTGTTATAAAGGGTCATGGCTACTGCCTTATCTTCTGACTAAAAGATATAAAATAAAACAGAAGTATCTCAAAATTCATTTCGTGCTAAATACTATTTTCACAGACACAGGTATGGCTATATGTACGGCTATATTGTTGTGTGATTAAGAAGATTGCTTCCCAATCATGTGGTCTCATGTTCCATCTTACAATATTGCATCTTGGGCAATTGTCTTCTATTATTTCCTTGAGCCAATCAAAGCCTTGTGAGTGAAGTTGGTAGACAGAAACTGGTAGAAGCTCATTGTATATGTGTGTGTGTGTGTTCATGTGTGTGTGTACCCTTTTCTTAGTATCACTTAATTGATCCAAATATGCATCAATCTCATAAAAATAATGTTGTTCATTTCTGGCTTTCTGCGAAAAGCACATCTGATCATGAAGAAATAATATCTCATATGAAAACAGGTAATGGTTGGTGACAGGAAAGGTATCCAGCTGTAGAAAATTTGCTTCTACAAAATTCTGCCTGACTCATGCAAGTATGGATAAGTGGATAATAAATGATCATTGCAATGATAATGAATATTAGACAACTCACTGTAACATGCTGATATGTATAACTATATCTACCATTTATAACATACAATTGAGTTTTCTTTAATTTGGCCTGTAAAGCAGATGGCTAAAGAAGCATAAAGTCGAGTGGTTCCTTTTAGTCTTGTATCTCTGAGAAATTATCACTCTCTTTGTTGCTGATGCTATGAAAAATAATAAAATGTACCCTGTATGCTAATCTGTGAAGTGATTGGTAATAGAAAAGGTTTCCAGTGATAGAAACCAAGCCAAAATGATAGATACAACCATTAGTATATAAGAGCAATTGCTCCCAAAAGAAATTACTTGGATTATGACAACTCACCTAACTCATGCTAGTTTGGAAATGATAATGATGACGGTGATGAACCCTTTCGTAAATAGTATTACTGACAGCCTTTGTAGTCATTGTTGAAAGAAATTACCTTCAAAACATAGACTTGACATGAATGAGTGCAATAAAATCATTAAAGGCACACAAGGGCCAAGTGATTTGTTAAACTTAATAAACAATATTCTTTTACTTGTTTCAGTCATTTGACTGCAGCCATGCTGGAGCACTGCCTTTTGTCGAACAAATCTTCTCCAGGATTTATTCTTTGTAAGCCTAGTACTTATTCTATCAGTCTCTTTTACCGAACCGCTAAGTTACGGGAATATAAACATACTAACATCGGTTGCCAAGCGATGGTAGGGTGACAGACACACATACACACATACATATATATATATATATATATATATATATCCAATGGGCTTCTTTCAGTTTTCGTCTACTAAATCCACTCACAAGGCTTTGGTCAGCCTGAGGCTACAGTAGAAGACATATGCCTAAGGTGCCACACAGTGAGACTGAGCCCAGAACCATGTGGTTGGGAAGCAAGCTTCTTACCACACAGCCATGCCTGCACCTATAAAGTGTGAGACACTTACAGTACCTAGGTTTCCCAAGCAGTCACCCATCTAAGTACTCACTAGGCTCGACGTTGCTTAACTTCGGTGATCAGATGAGAACTGGTACATTCAGTGTGACATGGCCAGAAGCATATATATACTACTTGTTTAGATTTGAACTGAAGAAAGTGGTGTTACATTACAACTTGGCTTCATCAATGCAATAAATTCATCTAAATTGGAATATAAACATAAGCTATATTTTTAAAATGCTATTTGACGCCACTGAAAATAGTAATCCTGCCTTAAGGTGTCAAAATCATAATGATATCTGACTGGCAGATGACGAGATAAATTCCTAAGATAAGTGAAGAGTGTCTTGCATTCTCTCATCAATAACTCTGTTCATTGTCACTGTTCAGTTTGAACTGTTTTTTGTACTCAGGAGAGTGTTGATTTTTATTAATTTTATTATAATTCATTGATATGGTATAAACTTTGAATATATTCAGAATAAATATTAGGATGTTACTCTGTTCTAATTAGTTATAGTTTGTTAGGATTATAACATCAAACATTAGTTATGAAGCAAGGATATGATAAAATATTTACATTTGTAAATTTTTACATACTTACAAAACTTGTTCAGAGATATTTTCAACAAAACAAATTTTTAATCCAACAAGACAGTCTCAATGGATTCTGCCAACCTACTAGAAATAAAAACCAACTTCCCGCTGATTATAACTGTGCTATCTTAATAAAAAAGACAAAAACAAAGGATGACTTGAGCATAAATGGTAAAAAGATATGATGCCATGGCTGGAATGCTTTTGATCAACCAGCTGTCTGCTCAACTGGATGTGACTTAGGGCTAAACAAATAGAATAACGGGAGCATGCAACACAGAATTATAGAAAAACAAAAATAAATAAAATGTACAAAGTGGATGGAGGATGGCAGAATTGGTAAAAACATCATACAAAATATCCTGTTCCTTAATGATAATGTTGACAAAACAGTCATCAATTCATCAATCGATTTGCCTTAATATGATGTTAAAAGCAAGAATGGTTGGCAGTGAGCCATTACTTCATTCCATATACGTCTCAAATTTCAAACTTTGCATGAATTTCTCTGATAAGATATATTTCTTGTTCTTGCTCCTTGGTCGTTTTGTAACCCAATACCATATTATCCAAAAACAAAACCATGTAATACATGACAATTCCATTGTTATTAATAATTAGTATTATTATATTTATTGTTGTTGCTATTGTCAAATTACACTCTTGTTTTCTCTTTCTTTCCTGCTTTTCTTCTAAGTATACCAATTTTTTTTAGACTCACCTTACAACTTCCACCATAACCTCATATCAATTTTATTGTTATTCAACAACATCAATTTGAATTTTCAGGAGTTAATGGCAATTATTCTATAATTCATATATCACATCTGATTGCTTGGGAGGGATTCTTCTGAAGATTCTTTTGGTTGAACGCTGATGATAATTAATCATGGATAAAAAGGATACCACAGATAATGTGTGTGTAATATAGTACCAGAATATGAATGCTTATCTGTGTGTGTGTGTGTGTGTGTGTGTGTGTGTGTGTGTGTGTGTGTGAAATATGAATGTGCAAGGATGGGTCTTGGGTTAAAATATGAAAGAAATAGTTGTTAACTATTATGCTTATGTATATATATGTCTCTCTCTCTCTCTCTCTCTCGCTATATATATATAGATAGATAGATAAACTTACTTGGAAATGGATGTGTGCCATTCAATCTTTTAATAATAATAATATATATATATATATATATATATATATATATATATATATATATATATATATATATATATATATATATACATACATATATGTACATACTTACATATATATGTATATATATATATATAAATATGCATGTATGGGTACAGGACATCACAAAACATAAACAACATGAATTATGAAATATGAAAACAACTTAGAAATATGAAGGCGATCTTGGATATGCGAACAATGAGAGAAACAGATGGAAAACAAGACAATTAACATAAAGAACGACCCTTCATCAGTTATTGGCTGTTCATCTACCCCACATTTTGAGCAATTAACGACAATATGAGGTTTCGTAAAACAGTTGCACCCGTGAACTAAAATAAAATTTGGGATTTGCAGAGAGCCAAAGTAGGTAACAAAAACAGGACAGTGGAGACATACAACAAACCAAATGAAAACACACATGGCGGGCCATTAAGCCAGATGAGGTAAGGTAGTGAATGCTGGAGAAATATTCTTTGACAAGAAAAAAGTACGAGACAGATAAGAATGCTTCTGGTCTGTGCGACAGACTGAAGTAAAAGAAAGATGATCGCGGGAGGAAAAGAAAGCTGGACAATGGTCACATGTGAGCAATGAGGGAGAATAAAGGAGGAAGAAGGAGAGAGAGAGAGAGAGAGAGAGAGAGAGAGAAAGAGACAGACAGACAGACAGACAGACAGATAGAAAACGGTAAAGGGAAGAAAAAGAATTAGAGAAAGGATGAGAGAGAAAAAAGGAAAGGGAGAGAATGGCAGAAAAACGAATTAGAGAAAGGAAGAGAGAGAAAAGAAAGGGGGAGAGAGAGATGCATATATATATATATATATATATATATATATATATATGCATACATTATGGGTCCCTTTTAGCTTTTGTTCACCACATACATTCACAAGGCCATGGACAACCAGAAGCTATTGCAGGTGACTCTTACCCAAGGTGTCATACTGTGGAATTGAACCCAGAACCACGTAGTTGAGAAGTGAGCTTTTTAACCACACAGTCATGCCTGCACCAATATTGACAACATAAGAATTTATAAACTTTTGAGAGAAATTTTGTTTTTGTTTTGTTTTTCTTTTTTGGAACAGTGGATCTTGAATCACATAGAGTTATAAATAATGCATTTAAATATTTACATGCTATTATTTATAGCTCTATGTGTTTTGAGTCCACTCTTCCAAAACTCAAAAAGAAAGATATATGTACTCTACTGGATGGTCCAAATTTTACTCAACTAGGCATAGATGTGGCTGTGTGGTAAGAAGCTTATTTCCCAACCATATGGTCTTCTATCCAGTGTGGCATCTTGGCCAAATATCTTCTATTATAGCCTTGGGCTAACCAAAGCCTTGTGAGTGGATTTGGTAAATGGAAACTGAAAGAAGCCCATTATATATATATTTATGTGTGTGTGTGTGTGTATGTGTGTGCATGCATGCACACTTGTATGTCTATATATATATATATATATATATATATATATATATCAAATTTAAAATTTAAAAGAGAGTTTTGACGCTGATATCCATTATTATTGAAATTTATTCCTATGTCAAGTAGGAGATCGATCCTGAAGGAGTCTACTTTAGACCTTTGGGGAGAAATCTCTTGCTATATTGATTACATGCTTTTCTCATCAACACATTGTGGAGATATCATCATATGAACAAATATATATATATATATATATATATATAAACACACACTCACACACATCTATGGTGTCTATGTCTGTATTTGTCCCACCACCACTACTTGACAACCTGCGTTTATGTGTTTACATTCTCATAACTTTGCAGTTCAGCAAAAGTGAACGATAGACTAAGTACTAGACTTTAAAAAAATGTAAGTCCTAGGATCAATTTGTTCAACTAAAATCCTTCAAGGCATTGCCCCAGCATGACCACAGTCAAGTGACTGGAACAAGTAAGAGATAAAAGATAGAAGATATGACAAGTCATTGTAGATATTACAATCATTGACAGAGAATCAATAGAGTCTTCAAGAGGAAAGAGGGGAGAAATGGTGATGTTGGTAGTAATGACAAGTAAAATGTATTTCACTATTAAGATTTTTAAATTAAAGCTAAACAGCAAAGTGCCATTGAATGAGGGTTGTTCTGTCTCTATGCAATGTCATATTGTTTCATGAATCTTTCTTATACTATAATTATGCTTGTGTATATATATGTATCATATGGTATAATTATAAACAGAGCAAATTTTAGCCATTTCTCTGCAGACTGAAAAAGAATGATGAACAATCTTAATCAATTAGTGGGTTCTCATCAGAGGCATCTACATCATTTTGACAGTATCTAGAGAAATTAGCAGCCAAACTGTTTATATGCTTGACAAATGCAGCAGTTATACTGTGAAGGAATCCCTAATTTGCATACCGATAGGGTTTAACACTATAAATTCCAGCGGCTTGTCAACAGGGGTCTCAGTCCACACAGTATCAGGGTATGATATAATAAATATAGGAATATATAGGTGCAGGCATGGCTGTGTGGTAAGAGGCTTGCATCCCAACCACATGCTTTGAGGTTCAGTCTTTCTTGCACCTAGGGCAAATATCTTCTACTATAGCCTCAGACTGACTGAACCTTTGTGAGTGGATTTAGTCCATCGTACATATATATTTGTCCTATTTCTCTGAACTGCCACATTAGTTTGGCAATAAATGTTAATATATATACATAAGATAAACAAGAGTGAAAAAACTACAGAAGGCTTAATGTTTCTATACTCAAAATTTTAAAACATTATTCTAACATAACGATTTAAATATATACTTTAACCATATAACACAAGCCTTCTGTAGTTTTTTCACTCTTGTTTATCTTTTATACATCCAACCACGTGCTTTCACATACCAACTTTCTCACCTATATATATATATATTTATATATATATATACAGAAATAAAGTTTTTTTATTCTCAAATGCGTGATAATACTAATAAATAGCGTGATCAGGATATCCATACATTGCAGAAAAATACATTACCGGCCAGCCATGAGACTCGAACTCACATCCCTGTGATTACGCATCAAGTGCTTTACCATTAAGCTAAACTGTCTAGTAACGAATTCTTCTGCAATTTTAGAACTGTATGTGTGTGTCTGTGTTAGTCCCCACCATTACCATCGCTTGACAACCGTTGCTGGTGTGTTCATGGCACCCGTAACTTAGCGGTTTGGCAAAGGAGACTAATAGAATAAGTACTAGGTTTACAAAGAATAAGTGTCGAGTCTGATTTCTTCGACTAAAACCCTTCAAGGTGGTGCCAAATGACTGAACTAAGTAAAAGAATAAAAGAAATATGCATTTGTGTGTGTGTGTGTGTGTGTGTGTATATATATATGTATATATATATATATATATATATATATATATATATATATATATATATATATATATATGTATGTATGAATGTGTGTGTTTCTGTCAATATATATATGTATGTATGAATGTGTGTGTTTGTGTCAATATATATATGTATGTATGTATGTATGTATGTATGTATATATGAGTAAATGAATATATGTAATTTTGTGTATGTGTGTATGTGTGTATATATGTCATGAAATGTCTCTGACTCACTCTACCATTTCTTTCTCTCCCTCTTTCCTTCTTTTATCTTCTAATGGTGCAACTATCCATATTCTTCCCTCTCCTTCCATCCTCCTGTCTGTCTGTCTGTCTGTCTCTCGCTCTCCCTCTTTCTCTCTCTCCCTCTAATAGATTTTACATTGTCTACTGTTTTCTTTCACTATTTTTCTTCCTCACCATGTTTATAATATTCTCTCACAAGATCTCCTTTCTCTCCTTCTTCTCTTCCTCCTCTTTCAGATTACTTTGTCATTCTCCTTCACATGTAATTTTCTCCTTCCTTCTCTAAATGTCTCTCTCTCATTTACGAAGACTCCTTCGTCTCATTTCTCTCACTCAACTGTTGAATAACTCCATCTAGCTCTTCTTCTTCTTCTTCTTCTTCTTCTTCTTCTTCTTCTTCTTCTTCTGCCTCCTCCTCCCCCTCCTACTCCTACTCCTACTCTTTTCTTCTTCTTCCCCCTCCCTCCTCCTACTCTTCTTCTTCTTCTTCTTCTTCTTTCTTTTTGTATTTCTTTCTCAACCCCTCATCTTCCTTCTTCCTCTTCCTTCTCTTTTTTCTTCTTCTTCCTACTCTCCTGCTCTTCCTCATTCTTCTTCTTCTCCTCTTCTTCCTCCTCCTCCTCCTCCTCCCCATCCTCCTCCCGTATCACCATTGCCACCACAAATTCTTCCACAACCACCATCACCACCATCACCACCACTGTTACCATGACATGAGGGAATCAGCTCCATGTATTGGAGTTGATTCAATCAGCTGTCGTCCTCCCTCCTTCCCCATCTCCCCCACCACTACTCAACTAAGTCTAAAGCTACGTGCCAATGTGAGAAATCATTACTTTTTGTTCAGGGTAGGATAGGGGTGCGATGCTTTTTTATTTTTTTATCTTTTTGAAAATGTCCTTGAGAAACATAGAATTTCCTTCTATCACAAATTCAAAATCTCCCTTCTGTCTAAAAGTAAAACAAAAAATACGTCATTACCATCATCATCATTATCCTTACCTTCATCATCATCATCATCATCATTGATGTCTGCATCATCATCATCATCATAATCATCATCATTGTTGTCATCTTTGTCATCATCACCGCTGTTATCATCGCTGTCAATCGTCGTCGCCATCATCATGATTATCATCATCACTGCTATCATCATCATCACCACCACCACCACCACCATCATCATCATGGTTGTCATCTTTATCATCATCATTGCTATCATCATCACCGTCAATCATCATCATCATCATCATCATCATCATCACCGTCAATCATCATCATCATCATCATCATCATCATCATCATTACCGTCAATCATCATCATCATCATCATCATTACCGTCAATCATCATCATCATCATCATCATCATCATCATTACCGTCAATCATCATCATCATCATCATCATCATCATCATTACCGTCAATCATCATCATCATCATCATCATCATTACCGTCAATCATCATCATCATCATCATCATCATTACCGTCAATCATCATCATCATCATCATCATCATCATTACCGTCAATCATCATCATCATCATCATCATCATCATCATTACCGTCAATCATCATCATCATCATCATCATCATTACCGTCAATCATCATCATCATCATCATCATCATCATTACCATCAATCATCATCATCATCATCATCATCATTACCATCAATCATCATCATCATCATCATCATCATCATCATCATTACCATCAATCATCATCATCATCATTACCATCAATCATCATCATCATCATCATCATCATTACCATCAATCATCATCATCATCGTCATCATCATCATCATTACCGTCAATCATCATCATCATCATCATCATCATTACCGTCAATCATCATCATCATTACCGTCAATCATCATCATCATCATTACCGTCAATAATCATCATCATCATCATCATCATCATCATTACCATCAATCATCATCATCATCATCATCATCATCATTACCATCAATCATCATCATCATCATCATCATTATCATCATCATTACCGTCAATCATCATCATCATTACCGTCAATCATCATCATCATCATCATCATTACCATCAATCATCATCATCATCATCATCATCATCATTATCATCATCATCATCCCATTCTGCAATGTTAGTTGTTCTGCAGCAACAAACAAATGAGTGACATCCTCCCCTCCCCCTCTGAAGAATTCATTGCACAGTTCTCTCTTTTTTTTTTTTTGTTCTTGCTTTTCTTTTAGCTGAAAGACACGAATAAGACAAAAGCAAAATACTGAGCACTGCATTCCATATACTGTTGATATATGGGGTAAGAATTTGATCCTTTTATACCCTATTAGCTGAAACTGTCTTTGGAAGATGAAGCGGAAACTGCTTCAAAGTCGCCAACATGGAACAGCTTCTTAGTAACATTCAGTCATTAGGGGTCATCTCCTTTCTGCAGATTTGAATATCAAGGATCTCCCTCCATTCAGGTCTATTCTCAACCATAATTTCACAAGCACCATGTGACAATTCAGTTCACTCATTAACCCTTTAGCATGCCGATGGCATGTGTAAGGACATTCGAGCGAGATCGTGCCAGTGCCACTGGACTGGCTCGTGTGCAGGTGGCACATAAAATACACCATTTTGAGTGTGGCCATTGCCAGTACCGCCTGTCTGGCTTTCGTGCCAGTGGCACGTAAAAGCACCCACTACACTCTCGGAGTGGTTGGCATTAAGAAGGGCATCCAGCTGTAGAAACTCTGCCAAATCAGATTGGAGCCTGGTGTAGCCATCCGGTTCACCAGTCCTCAGTCAAATTGTCCAACCCATGCTAGCATGGAAAGTGGACGTTAAACGATGATGATGATGATGATGATGACATCTAACCAAAATAATCTACCCATTTTATCTTCAGACTGGCCAGATTTGGCCTCTTACACCTACCTTACAATGTTATTCTAAAAATAAATAATCACATCACTGAAATCTCAAAGCTACAAGGTGATGTATGACTAATTCATATCAATGTGAGTAAATAAGCATTACATTTGACTAAGAAATTTTAATGCTAAAGGATTAATGATATCAAATGAGCTTGTTCTAGGTCTTCCTCTCATTTGCCATTTATCTTTCCTTCTTGGAATAAACTTTCTGTATCAGCTTAGAGTGATATAAAAAAATGTTGTTGAACCACAAAGAAGGCCAACATCATCTAAACTGGCAAGAATGATCCATTGGGAGCTCTGTGGAAATCACGGTTTACAATAAGCAAAGGTGTAGTATGAGAAAACTCCAAAAGGAATCACCAAAAATGAGAATTGCAAAAATCCTGTGGAATGCAATGATCCAGTGTGATCACTTCACTAGACATTGGAAACCGGACATTGCTATGGTGAATAAAAAAAGAAAGAACATGTATGATAATTGACATAGCATGCCCCAGGGACAACAGGATCAATGTGAAAGAAGAAAAAATAAAGAACTATGACAATTTGAAGTGGGAAATACGAAGGCTGTGATCAATGAGGCAAGTAGATGTGATACCAATTACTATTGGTATCACATGGAAGTATCAGCAGTCAACTAGCAACATGGCTGAAAACGAATGGTGTAATGTGAAGGTAGAACACCTACAAAAAGCAGCATTGCTTGGAACTACAAGAATTCTTTGTAGGGTTCTTGAAGCAGGATCATTAAACAAGTGTCACCTTAGTCTGCTGGCTGTTGATAGCTGACACTTTCCATCATATTCAACAAAATAAGCAGTGAGTTTTCGTATAATAATAATGATAATAATGCTTTCTACAGGAGACATAAGGCTTCAGATTTGTGAGGAGGGGACTAGTCAATTACATCGACCCCAGTGTTTCACTGGTACTTAATTTATCAACTCTGAAAGGAAGAAAGGCAAAGTTGACCTTGGCAGAATTTGAACTTGGAACAAAGCAGCAGGCAAAATAACGCTAAGTATTTTATCTGGCGTGCTAATGATTCTGCAAGCTCACCACCTTAATAATGATAATAATGATGGTTTCAAATTTTGCCACAACAGCAGCAATTTTGTGGGAGATGATGAGTTGATTACATCGCCTCCAGCGTTTCAATGGTACTTATTTTATCGACCCTGAAAGAATGAAAGGTCAAGTCAACTTCGGCAGAATTTGAACTCAGAATATACCAATGGGTGAAATACCGCTAAGATTTTCATCCAGCGCACTAACGATTCTGCCAGCTGACTGCCTTAATAATAATAATTATAATAATCCATGGATGGAATTTGTAAATATCTTAATGCATCATTATGTGCATTTCCACAGATCACATGTTTCTCATGACCATACAGTTTTCAGTATCCATGAACATCAGATGGATCATATTCCTGCATTCATTTCTTCATGCGTAAATGAACTTCAAAGATATATATATATATGTATAGGTGTAGTGATGGTTAAGCGTATATGCGTGTATACTTTAAGATATGTATATTTGTGAGCGTGTGTGAGTGTCAATATGATTGTGTATACTTGTTTATATTTGTATAAGTAAGGTTATATATGTACATATATGTATCTAAGACGTTGTATCAATTCACCGTTAGACGATGGTGAGAGGGGCAAATGCACACACACACATATGTGTGTGCGTGTTTACATATGTGTATATGCATATGTATATATGTGCGTATATACAACCTTCAACAAAGTAACTGTCATGTATACAACTTGAACTGACGCACATATCAGTACATAAACATACATTCACATGTACATACATATGCACACACACACACACACAGACACGTCTACACACTTACCCTATTACTCACGTACATCCATAAGTACATACGTGGATACTCACATACATATATACATATATATATACATGTGTATAGGCATGCAAACATGCATACGCATGTACACAGATGCATACGTGCACACATGTACACGCACATACATACATACATACATACATACACATGTACATATATATCATGAACTAACTATTACTTTCTCAGATGCAGCACAGAATTTTGTCAGTGAACAGGTCGCGGTCTCAAAGCAACGAAAATATTTTGACAAATTAAATTTAAATGTTGAAGTGAATCTAACGGATTTTGTGTGTTATTTTAAATGGCTTATAAACACCTTCCACACTGCAATTGTATATATATATATATATATATATATATATATATATATATATGCATACATATATATACACATATATACAAAGACATACATATATATATACATACGTATATACGTACATATATATATATGCACATATACACACACCCACACACATATATATATATGCATATATATATATATATACTAGCAGAGATACCCAGCCTTGCTCGGGATTAAAATGGCATAGACTTTTATTGCTTTACTTGTTTCAGTCATGTGACTATGGCCATGGTGGAGCACCGCCGTTGGTCGAAGAAATCAACCACAGGGTTGATTCTTTGTAAGCCTGGTACTCATTCTATCAGTGTCTTTTACCAAACCACTAAGTTACAGGAATATAAACACAGCAACATCAGTTGTCAAGCAATGGTGGGGGTACAAACACAAGGCACAGGCACACACATACACAAATATACACATATATACGACAGTCTTCTTTCAGTTTCTCTGGTATTAAATTGATATTAATTAATATCCAATTTTTTACCCTACTGTTTTAATATATATATATATATATATATATATATATATAGTTATTAATATTTCTAAGTCTCTCTAAAGGAGACTACGCCAGCGGTACTGGAAATTAATAGTTATCGCCAAGCCAACATGGCAGTCCCAAAATTAGGACGAAAGCTGCGGTGAAATATTAATATAGACATATATATATATATATATATATATATATATATATATATATAGACATATATATATATATAGACATATATATATTGATAGATAGATAGATAGATAGATACACACACGCATGATGCACTTCTTTCAGTTTCTGCCTACCAAATCCACTCACAGTGGGAAAAAACTTGTGGTTGGGAAACAAGCGTCTTACCACACAGCCACACCTGTGCTTACATGCAAAGGTGTGTAGCCTAGTGTTTAGGCTGCTGCACTCACGATCACTAGATTGTGGGTTCATTTCCCAGACTAGGCAATGCATTGTATTCTTGAGCAAAACACTTCATTTCATGTTGTTCGAGGGAGGATGTTGGCCTTCTCGCCTAGCCAGTGGGGGCAACATCATTTGAAGGCTAAAGCAATGCAAAATGCATTGTGATCAGCAATGTATAACAACATCTGAGAGCCTGGTGAGTCACATGATTACCTTATATATATATATAAAAATTTAAGGAATGGAGTAAACGCATGTTATAACTGCATACTTTATTCCGACATATGTTTCGAAGAATTACAATTTATGCGATCCATAGGAATCGTCGATGTTAAAAATGTAAACCTCTCCTCAGGGAATGTATGGGAACCATCTTAAATGTAAGACATTATCCGAATTATTATTTATTAGGATAAAATAAATACATATAATTAAATATATATATATACATATATATATATATATATTTATTTATCTATATATACACACACGTATATATGTGTGCATGTATATGTGCATGCACACACATAGTCGCATGCTCACACACATACAAACACACACACATGCATATTCTTGATGTTCTTTATCGTTAGAAATGTAGTTTAAACAGCAGATATATGAATGTCACTGGTTTATGATGACATGAAACACACAACCTTTTGTCTTTGTCTCTCTTTCTTCCACTACTCATCCTTCCCCCCCACCTCTCTCCCTTTTTTCTCTGTCTCATTCCTGCACCAGCATACAGTCCCGCACAGAATCAGTTGCATTCGTTCAATCCTCACTAATTAAGTAAGCAAGCAAGGTATCAAATTAACTTTTGTTTATCGTTTATATTTATACATTTATTAATTTTTTCTGTCATCATTGAACACATAACCAAAACAGTTCCACATCAGTAAACTCTGTTTTATTTATTTAATTTTTTTTTTTTTTTTAATGATTCAGTACATGTGATAGCGTTGTTATTTATTGTTAATATCTGAAGCATCTGAACAAACTACATACAGATTGTCAGGTTAAGTCCAAAGTGAAGACGAGACAGTATATAAGTGTTATTGGAAACTATTAATATTCATCTGACAGGTACAATAGCAAACTGCTTCAAAGACATCTCTCGATATTTCCTTTGACAGTTGATTTCATACTATGTTATGAATAATGGAATGTAATTATAGTGTCACTACCTATATTTGACAAGTAGTTAACTGGTATTGATTAACATTGCATTTTATTTTATATTTTCTTCCCTTCTGCTTTTTATTTCTATTTTCTGGGGGGGGGGGGGGTTCTGAAAAAAAAACCCACAAGATTTATGTGTGTTTATGTATTTATGCATGTCTGTATACGTGTATGTGTGTTAGTATTTATATATGTATATATATCTATATCTATATATCTATCTATCTATCTATCTATCTATCAATATATATATATATATATATATATATATATATATATATATACACACTCACATGCATATGCCATACGTGCATGCATACATGTGTATATATGTATGTATGTAAGTTTTTCTTCATGGGAGACAAATTATACATTTTCTCTCTCTCTCTCTCTCCTTCCCCGTGTGTGTGTGTGTGTGTATACATACATATACATTTCATCATCATCATCTTCTAATGTCCCTGTTCCATGCTTATATATACATACACACACATATATTCATATATTATATATATATATATATATATATATATATATATATATATATATATATATATATATATATATATGTGTGCATACACACACATGCACTCACACATACACACACACACGCATACATCCCTATTTATATGTGAGATTGTGAAAGAGAGATAGCGATAGATAGAGTGAGAGAGAGAGAGAGAAGGAAAGAAAGAGAGAGAGTAAGATCAAAAAATCAATTATAAGATTTCTTATTGTGTTTTTAGGTCATTTATATTATTTCTAATAATGACTGATGGAAAATACCTTATTTCATGTTTATGTTTATATTAGAGTTATTATGACCAAGTCATAAGTTCATATCTTCCACTTCAGACATTATGCCCCTGGGTAAGACATTTCACTTTACTTTCACTATCCAAATTTGCTATTTTATTTCCTCAAAAGTGCTGCTGAACTGTTGATACAATAACTGTATATCTATTCCTCTTCCCAATTCTTATTATGGGAAATGCCATGCTAACATTGCTAGAATCTGAAAAGTACTGAATTTAAACTTGAGGCTATGATCTCTTCCCTGTTTTCATCATTGAGTGATTGGTGACAATAGGTTTTTGCTCTCCAAAGACAACACTCTGTAAAATTTTCTCAGTTGCCCTTCAAAAGTGATTTGTGTTCTGATGGTGATCATATGTCAAGCATGCTAGCAATGACAGACAGTGGTATATTTGGGTGACAAACAATGGATTTTGAAATTAAAATTTAAATCTCCCTATAGTGTCATGTTATAAAAAGCTTATTTATAAGTATTTATTTTTGCTGTGTCTTTTATAAGTATTTACTTAACATTAAAATACATGTATACATGTAACATGTCAATGATGGAATTATTAAAGAATTCAAGTTTTGACACATTGAGCTAAAAAAGGTTAAAAAGAAATAGAATATTCAATCTGGTTTGTTATTTTCTTTGTTCAATAATCATTTAAAAAAAATTTCCTTTAAATATATTATGCCTACCTTCTATTGTTATTTAAAAAAATTTTCCTACGTTTATAATTGTCTTGACCTTTTATAGACGAAGATCAAGCTCTCATTTCCCCATGACACATATGTAGTGATTTAAACTTGCAAACATTACTAAATGATCTTTTCCAGTGCAGGCAGCCATCGCTGCTTTCTTCAAACTTTTGTTTTTATTTGTTTTTTTTTTTTCAATGAAGCTATGAGACTATACAAGACATATATTTTTATACAATAAAACGTGTATATATATATATATATATATATATATATATATATATATATATATATATAAATATATAAAAGATAATAAGAGTGAAAAAACTACAGAAGGCTTGTGTTACATGGTTAAAGTATATATTTAAATTATGTCAGAAAAATGTTAGAAAATCGTTTTGGTATATACAATGTTTATATACCAAAAAGATTTTCTAACATTTTTCTAACATTTTTCTGACATAATTTAAATATATACTTTAACCATGTAACACAAACCTTCTGTAGTTTTTTCACTCTTATTATCTTTTATACATTCAACCACGTGCTTTCACATACCAACTTTCTCACCTATATAAATATATATATATATATATATATATATATATATATATATATATATATATATATATACCACCTGCATCTACCAGACTACCAAATGTTGTTATACAGCTATTCAC
This sequence comes from Octopus bimaculoides, assembly GCF_046866305.1. NCBI lineage: Eukaryota > Metazoa > Mollusca > Cephalopoda > Octopoda > Octopodidae > Octopus > Octopus bimaculoides. Next base: position 59,812,691 of record NC_142929.1, on the reverse strand, counting down.
AATGTACTTCCAACTCTTTCTTAATTGTGTCATTTTCTTTCCATTTTATCACAAATTGTTTTACTATACCATCTTCCCATCATGTGTGTGTATGTGTATGTGTGTGTTATTTCTTTACTGCCCACAAGTGGCTACACACAGAAGGGACAAGCAAGGACAGACAAACGGATTAAGTCGATTATATCAATGCCAGTGCGCAACTGGTACTTATTTAATTGACCCCGAAAGAATGAAAGGCAAATTCGACCTCGGCAGAATTTGAACTCAGAACGTAGCAGCAGACAAAATACTGCTAAGCATTTCGCCTGGCGTGCTAACAATTCTGCCAGATCGCCGCCTTGTGTGTATGTGTGTGTGTGTTTGTTTGTTGTGTCTGTGTTTGTCTCCCGTCACCACTTGACAACTGGTGTTGGTATGTTTACATCCCTGTAACTTAGTAGTTTGGCAAAAGAGACTGATAGAATTAGTACAGGGTTTAGAAAAAAAAAAAAAGAAAAGTCCTGGTGGGGTGTTGATTTATCTGATAAAAAATTCTTCAAGATGGTGTCTTGGCATGGCTGCAGTGGCACATAAAATACACCATTTGAGCGTGGCCGTTGCCAGTACCGCCTGACAGGCCTTCATAGGATTTTCGAGTGAGATCGTTGCCAGTGCCCCTGGACTGGCTCTTGTGCGGGTGGCACACAAAATACACCATTCTGAGTGTGGCCGTTGCCAGTACCGCCTGACTGGTCTTCGTGCGGGTGACACGTAAAAGCACCCACTACACTCTCTGAGTGGTTGGTGTTAGGAAGGGCATCCAGCTGTGGAAACTCTGCCAAATCAGATTGGAGGCTGGTGTTGCCATCCGGTTTCACCATGCCTCAGTCAAATCGTCCAACCCATGCTAGCATGGAAGGCGGACGTTAAACAATGATGATGATGATGATATATATATATATATGTATGTATGTATATATATATATATATATATATACATATATATATATATATACATATATATATATATATGGCAGATACTGGTGTCACGCAAATGGTACCCATGCTGATAGCACGTAAATGCAGCCATTATACTCTCAAAGTTAGGAAGGGCATCCAGCCATAAAAACCATGCCACATCTGACTGGAGTCTGGTGCAACCTTCCAGCTTACAAGCCCCAATTAAACTATCCAACCCATGCCAGTATGGACAACGGACGTTAAATGATGATGATGATATATATATGCATATATAACTGATACTAATACATGAGTTCATATAATATAGCCATATCTTTTAATTTTTTTTGTTTGTCAGTTATCTGTGGGTCTCAGCTCAATGAGCCTTGTATTGTTGATTCTGCACTGAGCAAATGGATTTGGTAGGATAAATATGTAGAGATTGAGTAAGAACAGAGCAAATAGGAAGGGTGAAGTGAAAGATAAACATATGGGAGAGAGAAGAAGAGAGGGAGATAATAGTTGTCATTTCTATTTTCCATCTGTTTAAAATTAAAAGCTTTTGTGGAGTGGGAATTAAATAGAAGGGAAAAGGGGGAAAAATATATATAAAAGGAAAATAAATAATTATATGAAAAGGGAAAAGATGATGAAGTGAAGAAGAAAATCATTTCTGTGTATTTGTTGGTGTTGCTGTTGTTGTTGTTTTCAATGATTCAGTTTGAATGTAAAGAAATTTAGAAATTTGGGAAATGAAGATCAAGCCATTATCCTCCACAGACGATATGATAATCTAAGCAAATATTTAAGCTGTTTACAAAGTCATATGACCAGTGTTACTCTAGTTTGATTGGTTAATTGAATATACTCTCTCTCTCTTCCTACCTTTCTCTCTCTCCCTGCCCCTCTCTCTGCCCCTCTCTCTCAGTCTATATGCATTTAAAATATAAATGTGACCCAGTGGGATGACAAAGGAACATACATGAAAACAGAATGAAACGCATATAGTGGATGCAGACATACATAATCCTTCATCAGTTATTGACTAAAAGTCATCACAATTTCAGTACTTTCTGCTCGTGAAATTAACGTGCAAGTGGCTGAGCACTCCACAGACACGTGTACCCTTAACGTAGTTCTTGGGGATATTCAGTGTGACACAGTGTGTGACAAGGCTGACCCTTTGAATTACAGGCACAACAGAAACAGGAAGAAAGAGTGAGAGAAAGTTGTGGTGAAAGAGTACAGCAGGGTTCGCCACCATCCCCTACCGGAGCCTCGTGGAGCTTTTAAGTGTTTTCGCTCAATAAACACTCACAATGCCCCGTCTGGGAATCAAAACTGCGATCCTATGCCCTAACCACTAGGCCATTGCATACATACATACATACATACATATAGTTAAGTAAGGTTCGGGTAAAAAGTTTGTAGAATGTTATGCAAAGTTCAGTGTGGGTTCTGGAACCATGTAGACTCTGTAAAGTGGCTGGTGTTAGGCAGAGCATCCAGCTGTAGAAGCCAGAACAGACTATGGAACCTGGTGTGGCCTTTGGCCCTTCCAGTTCCTGCCAAGCCATCCAGCCTATGCCAGGATGGAAAAATGGAGGTCAAATGATGGCGATGATGATGTTATTAGCATGCGTTTTTGTATATGCCATAGAAGGACAGCCAATGTCTGGTTGCTATATAATGTCATTTAGACTCATCTATGGAAGATTCTATTTTAAGGTAGAGAGAAAAATGGTGTTACATTTTGCAATTTTACCAATGAATTCATGTTAGTAATCTACTGGAATAATAATGATATATTGATTATATACATATATTGATTTCTGAGCCTTTTATTTTATTGTGTGTGTATGCATATTTTTTAATATTTTATTTATTTTGGTATCTGATTAAATATGTCTAAAATGCATTAACATTTTTATGTAGGGGTCAATAATGCTGGTTCCTCAGTATAGCCACTGCCCACTGGCTGGAACCTGTAAAAGTATAACTTGCTCTTCGAGTGACAGCATCAGCAACAACAACAACAGCCACAACAACAACAATAACAACAAAAATGTGATTGATAGACCGATGAACAGTTAAAATGTCAGATGTGAGTACAGAATCTGATGCCAAAACTTTTGTGGTGCTGGTAGACAGACAATGGCTATAGCTGAAATTTGCTTTTCTTTTAGTTAGCTGATAAAAATTGACACAGTATGGACATATGTCAAGATTAGAGAGAAACTTGCAAGGGTCAACAGCACAAAGAAAAAGGAGGAGGAGGTGGAGGAGGCAGAGAAGAAGTAGAAGAAGAAAGAAGACGAAGAGGAAGAGAAAGATAAAAAGAAAAATGCAAGATAGGATCAAAGACAAAAGAATGGACAAGCATAAACAATTTGAAGAAGTCGGAGCAATACTGAAATGAGTGATGAATATTAGCAGAAAATATCTGTGATGTTGCTGTCGTCGTTGTTTTGGTAGTTTTGCTCTAAGTCAACTCTAACTGGGCAGGCAGGCCTACAGTCATAAGTATATCCTCCCATGACCATCAAGTCTTTTTTAGCAATATTTAGGATTTTATTATCTTATGCATCTTTACGTTCTGAGTTCAAATTCTGCTAAGGTCAACTTTTCTCTTCATACTTCCAGGGTCGATGAAATAAGTACAAGTTGAGTAATGGTGGTGGGGGAGTGTCATTGTAATCCCTCTAAAATTGCTGGCCTTGTGCCTATTACAGACAGGATCATCTAATGCAGTGGTTCTCAGCTGTTTTTTAAATTTTTATTTATGAACCCTTTTGTTTACAATTCTCTTCTGGTGGACCCCTATAGTCATTCAATCTTTACTCTTTTACTCTTTTACTTGTTTCAGTCATTTGACTGTGGCCATGCTGGAGCACCGCCTTTAGTCGAGCAAATCGACCTCAGGACTTATTCTTTGTAAGCCTAGTACTTATTCTATTGGTCTCTTTTTGCCGAACCGCTAAGTTACGCGGACGTAAACACACTACCATCGGTTGTCAAACGATGTTGGGGGGACAAGCACAGACACACAAACACACACATATATATATACATATGCATATATACGATGAGCTTCCTTCAGTTTCTGTCTACCAAATCCACTCACAAGGTTTTGGTTGGCCTGAGGCTATAGTAGAAGACACTTGCCCAAGGTGCCACGCAGTGGTACTGAACCCGGAACCATGTGGTTGGTAAGCAAGCAACTTACCACACAGCCACTCCTGTGCCTATTTTGTTATTCACACATTAACTTGTTTTTACATAGATTAAACTATGTAAAACGTCATGTGTCATGTTAAAATAATGAACTGAATGAAGACATACTGCAAAAATATATAAAAAGACATTATTTTAACACGATGCACAGACTTTTTCCTCAGCCTAATATTTTGCTGTTTCTTACAATAAATACATCTAAGTCAAAACATCTTCATTGACCCTTAATATATTATTTTGGGGTTCCATGCAAGCAAAATTTATTGTTTTGCTTGTGTAGAACCCCACAAAAAAATCTTATATAGAGCCCAGTTGAGAACCACTGATCTAATGCCTTTTGGTTTCTTATTTAAGGCACTAGCATGCAATTTAAAGCTAATTTGGTTGCTATTTCTAGCAATTTGAACAACTATGCAAATGCTCTTTTACTTTCATGTAAAAAAACATATTTAAAGCCTATAACATTCAGAAAGCTCTAAAACAGAATCAATTACTAAAGCTCATTGTGTCAAACTGAATAAGTCTATTTATGAGAAAATTAACCTTCTCAATTAGACAGTCAAGGGATTTATAAACAAGTTCCCACAACAGATTCCTTATTTAACTACATCCAATAGATTCTCACTAAACATGGCTTTATCGTATTTGCCAATATCGTGTATGAGTGAACCTATTATTGGATTTGTTATGCTTGACAATAAAAAAAATATTGACCTTATTATTTTTGTCCCACAATGGGGAAAATATTTGATTTATACTTGACTATAGAAAGATATTGGGGCTTGTAATGAAAAACAATCCGAAGATATTGG
>NC_142929.1:59800206-59802706 GCF_046866305.1 Octopus bimaculoides | reverse complement strand
CATTATTAATTAATTAGTTATTTTTTATTAAACCCTTTTAAAAATCTTAATTTTAATTTTAAAAAACAGTGGGAACTTAGTTGCCAACTCAATATATTTATATATATATATATATATATATATATATATATATATAATCATCATCATCATGCTGCTCCATTCTTGAATTATCTCATTTCAAAAGTGATCTCATTTAAAAGCCAAAACGCTATGTATGCATATATATATATATATATATATATATATATCTATATATATATATATCTATATATATATATATATATATATATATATATATATATATTACTTTGGCTTTTAAAATGAGATAACGTTTGAAATGAGCTAATTCAAGAATGGAGCAGAATGAATGATATGATTTCAGAGTACCAAAAGTACAAGTTTTGTTGGATGGGACATGTCATAAGGTTTGCGGACAACATATGGATCCATGCAGCTGCTGTTTAGTATCCAAAAGATTGGAAAAGGTCACAAGGAGAATCTTCACAATGACAGGAAGATGATTTAGTCAAGAAATTTGTGTCAAGATGGATAAGAGTGGTACAATCAAGACAGAACTGAAAGTGCATTGTGACCAGTGGTGTATAACAAGGCATCTGATGGTCTGGTGGATACTGTGATATATGAATGGTGCTGAAAAATTCCTGTCTTTAAGGGTATCATGAAAGACCTAGCTGGAGGCCCAACCTTCTTAGTTCTTTTACAGGGCTTAAAAAAACTGAAGGATCACTGCAATAGGAGTGAATCTGAGAGGGGAATATGTTGAATAAAATCATAATTAACTGATTCTCCTGCATTTTCTTTTACCCAAAGCCAGGAACTTTTCAGCCCCCCTTCCTCTGTGTGTGTGTGTGTGTGTGTGTGTGTGTGTGTGTGTGTGTATAAACATAGACTGTGTGGTTAAGAAATTTTCTTTCATACTAAATTGTTTTCGTTTCAGTGCAACCATGGGCCACCTTGGACAGGTGTCTTATTCAGACCAGCCAAAGAAATGTGAGTGGATTTGGTCAATGGAAGCTGAAAGAAGCTCATCAAATATATGTGTGTGAATGTGCGTGTGTGTGTGTGTGTGTGGTCGTGTTTTCTTGTCTTAACATTTGGTAGCTGTAAGCAAGTCTCACTGTCATACAAGTGGTGCCCTTCATCTTTAATCTTCTATGAAAACATGTCCAGCCATGGGGAAATATTTATTTTGAATTTTGACACAAGAACAACAACTTTGGGAAAAGGGTCGAGTCAATTAAACTGACCCCAGTGTTCACCTGGTACTTATTTTATTCACCCCTAAAAGGATGAAAGCAAAGTCAACCACAGTGGAATTTGAACTTAGAATGTAAGGACAGATGAAGTGGTACTAAGTATTTTGCCTGACTTGCAGTTGATTCTACCAACTCATTGCCTTACCATGAGGAAATGTTATCTTGCTTGGAAACAGAATGATTGGCATCAGGAAGAGCATCTGCTTTAGAAAATGATGACGATGATGATGATATATACGCACATACACATATATATGCCCAGCCACAAACATACATGAATATACACATTTGCTAATGAGTGATTGTAATTCTTCCCAAACCTAGCTTTTTCCAAGGTCATCCAAATGCAACATATATATTCTGTAATTGCTTGAAACAAACAAGGACCCCATTTTTAAAATCTCCCTTTTATTCTCTCTAACAATGGAGACCAGTTTCTATATTTACCAAATTCTTCAGCCCCTCTCTCTTTCTACAGGAATAGATCCTAACATTAGGAAATACAACAACGTGTGCCTTTCCCATGATATGTTACACCTCTGCAGTTGCATAGCTAGTGGGGTCAGTTCACCCCAGACAGCGTTTATATAGGGCATCACTTTTGGGTCAGCTGTATAAGCCACTATAGAGAGCAGAGAGGAGCAGGAGTGGGAACAAAGTCTAGGAATGCTCTGGGTGGTACACATTCTTGCTACACTACTGCTCCTCTGAACCTGGCAACTATTGCCCTGTTGCATGTACATCCATCATGTCAAAGGTAAAAGAGACAAACATTAACAGCTATCTTCTTCGGCACTTTGGATCTCTTTGTGGTGCCAGGATGGGATTCATAAAGCCAGATCTACTGAAGACTTATGCTTCTATGATAGTTACTGGTGGGCTATCACAGTTGAGGAATTTCATAATAGATAGGAGATAGATAGATAGATAGATAGACAGACAGACGGATGGATGTGTATGTGTATATATACATATATTCATAGATATATATATATGCATACATATACACATGCACACATGCACACATGCATACGCACACATATGATGAATACATTTATATATATATATAGTTATATATATATTTAGATGTACACTTACATAGATATATAAAACAAGTAAAATATAAATAGAGAAAAGATAAGTAGATAAATAGATAAAAGGATGAATAAATAGATGGATGGATGGATAAAGAGACGGATAGATGGACAAGCAGACAGACAAAC
>NC_142929.1:59792706-59795206 GCF_046866305.1 Octopus bimaculoides | reverse complement strand
CTATTTTGCAGAAAAAAGTGTTGGCAGCCAGCTATGAGACTCGAACTCACACCTCCGTGATTACGCGTCGAGGTACTCAAGGGTAGCTTATCCTGTTCAGGATATTAGCATTATCCTGCATTTGAGAATTTAAAATCACTATATATTTATATATATATATATATATATATATATATATTCTATATATATATATTTATATATATATATATTTATATATATATATATTTATATATATATATATATATATATATATATATATATATATATATATCATAAATATATAGGGATTGACAGTAACCTGCTTCTCCAACATACTGAGAATTCAGAAATAGCAGTCAAAGAACTACTGATTTCAAAACTACAAATTATTACTCCAGATTGATAGCGATATTTTTGTATCAAAAATATCGCTATCAATCTGGAGTAATAATTTGTAGTTTTGAAATCAGTAGTTCTTTGACTGCTATTTCTGAATTCTCAGTATGTTGGAGAAGCAGGTTACTGTCAATCCCTATATATTTATGATTATAAATTTTTACCGAAGAAGGTTTTTTCATACTGAGCTACCCGGCAAAATTGTTGATTATTAATTTTATTACTAATTGACGATTCCCTGCCCTGCATATCTATATCTATATATATATATATATATATAATCATATATGACAGAGAAAGATTTTGATTAACTTTTATTTAACAATAAGAAAGATCCTAACACAACAAATTATTTTGTAACTCAGAAATATGCAACTAACTTATATTATCATATTTAGTAATTACTTACATGTCTGCATTAATACGAAATGCAAAACAAATTGTTCAAAATAATGCAGAATTTGAGGTACATCATCAGGTGAAAGAAAGTTTTATCCTCTTCCCTTACTATGTATTTTATATGGTTTGTACAATGAAACATTTAGGAACTCTTTTTATGAGTACTACCAGATTACTTGAATCCATATATGGTGACTTAAATATATATATATATATATATATATATATATATATATATATATATATATATGTATATATATATATGTATGTATGTATATGTGTGTGTATATATATATATACATATATATGTATATATGTATGTATGTATGTATGTATATGTGTGTGTATATACATACATATATATATATATATATATATATATATATATATATATATATATATATATATATATATTGGAAGGTTTGGAGGTGATGTACAGAAATTATATAGAAAAAAATTAAGGTACTCAGAAATCTGGATGTTTGTACATTTACAGATTTTTATTAATGTCACATATTAAATAAAGCGCTTTATTTAATATGTGACATTAATAAAAATCTGTAAATGTACAAACATCCAGATTTCTGAGTACCTTAATTTTTTTCTATGTATATGTATATGTATATATATATATATATATATATATATATATATATATATATATATATATATATATATATATATATATATACGTATATAGATCAAAACAGTTTGATTTGAGTCTGTTGGTATGTTGGTACTTAGGTACTTCGAGTTTCATGGCTGCAGATTAGCATCACACTTCAAACTCGGAGTACCAATGAATTTGAATCAAACTGTTTTGAGCCGTACATGTAATTCCCAATATATGTGTTGAGTGCCCTTCTTTTGTTTGTCCACCCACACCTGTTGGATTCCAGACTAATACTGAAAATCTTCAGGCTTAGAAAATCCTGGTTTCCTGACAGTAAGGCTGTTGTTTGTATTTAGCAAAGAGTAAAATATAATCCAAGTAATAAGACAAAGAAGTACTTTAATGATCAGTTACAATTTTAGGCGCAGGAGTGGCTGTGTGGTAAGTAGCTTGCTTACCAACCACATGGTTCCGGGTTCAGTCCCACTGCGTGGCACCTTGGGCAAGTGTCTTCTACAATAGCCTCGGGCCCACCAAAGCCTTGTGAGTAGATTTGGTAGATGGAAGCTGAAACAAGCCCGTCGTATATATATATGTTTGTGTGTCTGTGTTTGTCCCCTCACCATCGCCTGACAACCGCTGGTGGTGTATTTACGTCCCCGTAACTTAGCGGTTTGGCAAAAGAAACCGATAGAATAAGTACTAGGCTTCCAAAGAATAAGTCCTGGGGTCGATTTGCTTGACTAAAGGCGGTGCTCCAGCATGGCTGCAGTCAAATGACTGAAACAAGTAAAAGAGTAAAAGAGTAAATTGTTTCCATACCAACTCTGCTTACAATGCCAATGAGCGCAAAAGAGAAAATTCATCTAATATTTGCAGTTTGAGATATTAGTGCACCATTTCATCAGACATGCATCAAAGGTGTGCTCTTACATTGCACATCTTCCAGACTTTGTTTTTCCCTTATATCAGGGGGAAACAAAAAGTACTTGACCATTCTAAAATCTTACTTGTTTCAGTCATTGGATGGCCATGCTTGGGCACCACCTTGTTGAAGTTTTAGACCAATGAACTTACCCTTGTACTTATTTTTCTCTTTTTAAATTAAAAAAA
>NC_142929.1:59782706-59787706 GCF_046866305.1 Octopus bimaculoides | reverse complement strand
AACTTGATATTTTATGATGGCCAGATTGCGGACATGGGAGCTTAAACCCAAGATACATACACCACAATGCTAATAAATATTAAATATTTTACCAATATTCAGTTTGAGTCATCAAGAATTTCAATAACATTTTTTTTTTTTATAACAACCCAAAATATAAAAATGTTATATATCATCGTTCACTGACAACTTCAAAACATTGCCGGTGACTATAATACATACATATTCCTGAGTAGTGTGTACATATATGTATGTGTATATATGTGTATATATATATATATATATATATATATATATATATATGTATGTATGTACGTATGTATATATGTATGTATGTATGTATGTATGTATGTATGTATATATGTATGTATGTATATATGTATGTATATATGTATGTAAGTATGTACGTATGTGTATGTATGTATGTGTATGTATGTATGTATCTATGTGTGTATATACATATATGTATATATGTGTGTATATATACATATGTATGTATGTATATATGTATATATATATATGTATATGTATATATGTACGTATGTATATATATATATGTATATATGTGTATATATATATATGTGTGTGTGTGTATATGTATATCTATGCATATATATGTATGTATGTATGTGTATATATACGTATATATGTGTGTGTATATATATATATATACATACATATATATATATATATATATATATATATATATATATATGTGTGTGTGTGTGTGTGTGTGTGTGTGTGTGTGTGTGTGTGTGCGTGTGTACATGTATATATGTATAATGTATATATGTACATATATGTATGTATGTGTGTGTGTGTGTGTGTATGCATACTTGTACGTATGTATTTCTGATGGCCAGAAATGTTGATTTAAGCTGATTTAAGAGTGTTTATGAAAATTTTTATTAATGAAATTTTTCGCAAAAGCTGCTTAATATTGGTTTAAGAATATTTATCTTCTCTGCAGAAAATGTATTTTTTGATCTAACCAACTAGACAGATCTTTAATATATGTCTGTAGCTTCAATGAGGGAACCCCAATGTGGTCATTTTTATCTGCTAGAAACATCAACTAAATTCTACTTCGTAGCTGATCCTAATATTTTAAAAGAAGGTCATGTAGTAGAATAATGTTTATTTAAATGCACTATATCTGAAAATAAGATAAATTGTCATTGTAGAATGGTTTCCACCATAAGTCTGCTGCTGGTTTAAGACAGAAAAAAGAGTGAGACATTAAAAAAGAATTACTTTAATCTGTTATAATTTCACGAGTTAGAATCAAAACAATACTTAGAAGTAATGCCATGTGTATTTGCTGATAGGTTACACCAGTTGATAAGTCACACCCTTAGTTTGAGGTTGTCAAAGTAGGTATTTGCGGTTGACCTGCAGATAGGTTACACAATAATCTGGGGTGTTAATTGGTCATTTTAAATGTAAATATAACTAATATTTGTTAAATGTGTCTGTGTGGTAAGTAGCTTGCTTACCAACCACATGGTTCTGGGTTCAGTCCCACTGTGTGGCACCTTGGGCAAGTGTCTTCTACTATAGCCTCAGGCCAACCAAAGCCTTGTGAGTGGATTTGGTAGATGGAAACTGAAAGAAGCCCGTCGTATATATGTATATATATGTGTGTGTGTCTGTGTTTATCCCCCCAACATCGCTTGACAACCGATGCTGGTGTGTTTACATCCCCGTAACTTAGCGGTTTGGCAAAAGAGACCAATAGAATAAGTACTAGGCTTACAAAGAATAATTCCTGGGGTCGATTTGCTCGACTAAAGGCGGTGCTCGAGCATGGCCGCAGTCAAATAACTGAAACAAGTAAAAGAGTAAACTAGCTGGCCCCATACCATAAAAAATGACGGCTAATTGTATTATTTTATATATAGATATGGATGGTAAATCAAATTAATACACTTGTCAGTGTTCCCATGCATTCACATACTTCCCTTGTACATACACACACATACACACATATACTCCCACAGAGTTGAAATGTTGTTTGATTTTTTTGTTTCAGCTGTGAATGTTCACCATCCTACCAGTTTGCCCTCACCCTTTCCTTCCTTATTCATCTATAATCCCTTCCTTTCTCATTTATATGTTGTAACAGAGAACACAAGAGTATTATTATAGTAGATGTTCACCTTTATTTCAAAACTTTGCTTACAGATATTAAAACATTTGCTTACAAATATTAAAATGGAGGTTCTGCAAGCATTGCTGTTCTCTTTGAATTTGGCATTTCTTTAAGCTGTTCCTTCAGCTTCCTCCATTCTCTCACCACCTTTTCTGAAACACCAGTCTCTCTTCATAACTCTTTACTTTTTTTACTCTTTTACTTGTTTCAGTCATTTGACTGTGGCCATGCTGGAGCACTGCCTTTAGTCGAGCAAATCGACCCTGGGACTTATTCTTTGTAAGCCTAGTACTTATTCTATCAGTCTGTTTTGCCGAACCGCTAAGTGACGGGGACATAAGCACACCAGCATCAGTTGTCAAGCAATGCTAGGGGGACAAACACAGACACACAAACACAGACACATATATATACATATATACGAAGGGCTTCTTTCAGTTTCCGTCTACCAAATCCACTCACAAGGCTTTGGTCGGCCCGAGATTATAGCAGAAGACACTTGCCCAAGATGCCACACAGTGGGACTGACCCGGAACCATGTGGTTGGTAAGCAAGCTACTTACTACACAGCTACTCCTGCACCTCTTTCTTTGATTCATGATTAAGGTTTGCGATTATTAAAATTTTTAAACTAAAATTCTGGTTGAATCGATGTTGTCAAAAAGACCAATGTGCAAACTTCCGGTTTCCACTTTCTAGTAAACAGACATCACAAAAATACTTCCATAACAACTTGGAAATTCAAAAGCCCAGGCCCAGTCTATGCTTGAGTCCAGGGTACATACCTGGACTACTGATACACCACTGTCTACTTCAGATCCCTATGATGTTGAGTGGATAGGTCACACCCCTGATTTTCATTGAAAATTTTGATAAAAATGTGCGATCTATCCATGAATAGATATGGTATGCCAACCTTTCTCAGACCGCTTCTGGTTCTAAGATACAAAACTATGAGGAGTTAAATTGCAGGCATGGTTAAGAGGCTTGCTTTGCAAAATGTGATATTGAGTTCAGTCCCACTGTATGGCACCTTGGGCAAGTACCTTCTACATTAACCCCAAACTGGCCTATGTTAGTGAATATGGTAGATGGAAACTGTATGGAAGTCCATTGCATATATATATATATATATATATATATATATATATATATATATATATATATATACTCTCTTTTACTTGTTTCAGTCATTTGACTGTGGCCATGCTGGAGCACCGCCTTTAGTCGAGTAAATCAACCCCAGGATTTATTCTTTGTAAGCCTAGTACTTATTCTATCGGTATCTTTTGCCGAACTGCTAAGTTATGGGGATGTAAACACATCACCATCGGTTGTCAAGTGATGTTGGGGGGACAAACACAGACACATAAACATATACACACACACATATATATATATACATATATACGACAGGCTTCTTTCAGTTTCCATCTACCAAATCCACTCACAAGGCTTTGGTTGACCTGAGGCTATATATATATATGTATGTGTATATATATATATATATATATATATATATATATATATATATATATATATACGTATATATATGTGTGTGTTGGTATTTATGTTTGTGTGTATGTGGATATGTGCTTGAGTGTGTATGTGTGCGAGTGTGTGTATATATGAGTGTTTCTTTGTATATGTGCATCTTTGTGTTTGTCTTATTACTTTGACAACTGGTACAGGATTGTTCACATTCTTGTAACTTAACAGTTTGGCAAAACAGACTGACAAAATAAGCACCAGACTTTAAAAATAAGTGCTGGGATTGATTTTAGTCAAATATACCCCTTGAAAGCAGTGCCCCAGCATGACTGCAATCCAATGACTGAAACAAGTAAAAGATAAAAGTTATAAGAATTTAAATTTCATAAAAGTCATTTGTCTTGGTTTTTGGTTTTAATATAAGAATTTCTTTTTAAGTTCCAAAACACCAGATTAATAATCATTTTTAACAGAAAGAATATGAGGTTAGAAATTTAGCAGAAGAGAAAAGTCAGTTAACCCTTTAGCATTGAAACCAGCCATATCCAGCCAAAGTATCTACCTGTTTTATGGTCAAACTGACCAGATCTGGCCTCTTACAATTATTCTACAATGTTATTCTAAAAGTAAACATCCAAATCTTGAAATTTCAAAATAATGCATGATTAATACAAAATAATCCTTTCTATTCCAGGCACAAGGCCTGAAATGTTGGGGGAGGAGTAAGCCGATTACATCTACCCAGTGTGTTACTGGTACTTAATTTATCAACCCCAAAAGGATGAAAGGCAAAGTCAACCCCGGTGGCATTTGAACTCAGAACATAAGGATGGACGAAATGCCACTAAGCATTATGCCTGGCATGCTAATGATTCTGCCAGCTTACCATCTTTGATTAATACAAAATAATGTGAATAAATAAGCACTATATTTGTGAGAATAATCTGGATGCTAAAGAGTTAAATCAACCCTGGTACATGTACCTTTATTCTATTGACCCTGAAAGCATAAAAAAAAGTTAAGGTTTGAACTGAGAAATTAAAAGAACTAGAACGAATACTATTTTATTTTTTATGCACCCTTTTTAAAGCCTAGCCAAGGTCATGGGCCCAGTTTCTCAGTTTCTATAGCGTATGTGTTCCCTCCAGCTGGATGGGACGCCAGTCCATCGCAGCATTACTCAAGAAACAGGAAGAAAGAGTGAGAGAAAGTCGGAGCAAAAGAGTACAAGAGGGGTCGCCACCACCCCCTGCCGGAGTCTCATGGAGCTTTGGGTGTTTTCGCTCAATAAACATTCACAACGCTCAGTCTGGGAATCAAAACCGCGATCCTCCGACTGCGAGTCCGCTGCCCTAAT
>NC_142929.1:59767706-59777706 GCF_046866305.1 Octopus bimaculoides | reverse complement strand
CATAACATCATTTTAAAGAATGAGATGCATTCTAGTGTTTCATGAGGATATATGTATATATATACACACAAACTCATACATGTACACACACGCAACATACAGACACACACACACATACATACCACACACGCAGTCACCTATATACTAAACAACACTAAAACTCATATGTATATACATACATACATACATACATATATATATATATATATATATATATATATATATATATATATATATATATATATTCACAAAAGAATGAGACAGTAAAAGACAGAGAGGTATGTTTTTCTTCTTTATTTTTTAAGTGAGCTCTTCACTTAAAATCATGTTGGCAGGTTGTATTTTATTTATTATTTATCATTGTTTGTTTTGTTTTGTTGATGGCAAGGATGTAGGTCTTTTTTTTTGTTATGTAAATGTTTTTTTGCTGTTGTTGTTGTTGTTGTTGTTTATTTATCTATTTATTCATTTTGTTTGTTCTTGAGTGAGGACTTCATACAATTTTCCAATCACACCAAGTAGATATTTAGAGACGCTTTTACTGCTGCTACTGTTGTCGCCACCATCACTACCACCTCGTCCCCCACCACCACCACCACCACAACCACCACCACCACCACAACCACCACCACCACCACCACCACCACAACCACCACCACCACCACAACCACCACCACAACCACCACTACCACCACCATCAATATCCTTTTAGGAATTGTTGTCATTTTGTTATTCTTTGGTTGGTGCTGTCATTGTTGTCATCAATGCCAATATTTTCCTTTCTTCTTCATCACATCATCATCATCATTGTCATCATGATCATAATGATTGCCTCATTGCCATCATCATCATCAGTCCCTTTTATGGTTAGGATTAACTGTTAATCTAGATATAAAATTCTCATTTACGTGGCACATATGAGTATGTGTATGGTTTTCTGTGTGCATGCATATGTGCATATTAGAAGGAATAACATATATATATATATATATATATATATATATATATATATATATATATTCTTTCATTCTTTTACTTGTTTCAGTCCTTTGACTGCGGCCATGCTGGAGCACTGCCTTTAGCTGAACAGATCACCTCTGGGACTTATCCTTGGTAAGTCTAGTACTTATACTATTTGGTTTCTTTTTCTGAACTGCTAAGTTACGTGGATGCAAACACACCAACATTGGTGTTAAGTGATGATGGGGGGACAAACACAGACACACAAATACATACATACATATATATATATATATATATATATATGTGTATATATATATATATATATATATATATGTGTATATATATATATATATATATATATATGTATATATATATGATAGGCTTCTTTCAGTTTCCATCTACCAAATCCACTCACAAGGCTTTGGTTGACCTGAAGCTATAGTAGAAGACACTTGCCCAAGGTGTCACACAGTGGGACTGAACCCGGAACACCATGTGGTTGAGAAGCAAGCTTCTTAACACACAGCCACTCCAATATATATTTTATACAAATGCATACACACACACACACACACACACACACACACATGCTACATACATTTGTTTGTTTTTACATCTGTGTTTCCATGATAGCATGGGTTAGATGAATTTATGTACATACGTACAGACATGTTTGTGTATAGCATAAACGACATATACCTTGGAAGTGTGCTCCACACCAAATGCAATTCTGAACAAGTTGTAGAATGAAGAATTGAATCGGTTTACTCAGCTTTCGGTAAACTAGCAAAACATGTATTCAAAAATGAAGACCTAAGTTTGAAGATGAAGATTATAGTCTACCAAGCTGTTGCTATATCCATGCTCCTATATGGCTGTGAAACTTGGACTTTGTAACATTGCAGCATCAAAGAACTTGAATGCTTTCATCAAGTGAAACTTCACTTTCTCTTGAAGGAGTTTGACTATGTCTTCAACAATAACTTGTGATGGAAAGAGCAAATAGCCAAAGCATCGAATCCCTGATCATCAAACATTGTCATTGATGGACCAGCCGTGTCAACAGGATGAACAATGAATGTCTTCCTCATCAAATCTCCAAATCTTCTTCAGTAAACTAGCAACTGAAGAAAGAGACAATGAGGAACCCCCTCTTCAACACTACAAAGACCAGTAAAGTCAATTCTGAAGCAGGCCAGCTTCAACCACCAGGCTTTTGAGATGATCTTAACCAACTGTCTCAACTATCAATAAATCATAAACAATAGCATATCATTTGAGAAAGAAAGAATTAAAAAAAAAAAGAGGAGGAGAGAAAACAACAAGGCCAGGCAGCAGCAACCATGACCAACTTCAACATTTACAAGTGGTCAATGCAATCACGTGTTCTATGCAAAGATAGGTCTCATTAGCCACATTCACCACTGGCATTAATGGTCCAAATATCCGTCCAAGAATGAAATCAATCCTCGGATCTGAGGGAGAAGCAGATAGCAATAAGACATTTTCTTTTTTTCATGACAATGAAGTTCTGGGTTTGAAATGACTGCATAGAATTTTTGGCATGCCTCTTTTATTATCACCTAAATTTGACCAAATCCCTGTAAGCAAAACTGGATAGAGGGAAACAGCATGGAAGCCTTTCATATAATTTGTCAATATTATTCAAACGTCCATTCACGTCATGCAAACTGAACCAGCTAAGGGATTCCTTAAGTCTACAAGTGTCTATAGAATACACAACCATTTAGTTAATTCACTGATAAGTAAATTCAGCTAAGAATACGACTGTATGATCATTGTTCAAATTGAGAGATCAATTTAGTACACACACACACACACACACACACACACACACACAGATATTGAGATGTTTGATGCATTTATAGTATTTATTATACAGTTCTATATTTGAGAGATGAGGAATTATGTACATTATTTACATTATTTACATTTGACGGATATTTGTCCTCATCTTGTTTGTTGTTAACACAATGTTTTGGCTGATGTACTCTCCAGCCTTCATCAGATGTCCTGGGGGAATTTCAAACCTGGGTTCTCATTCATAAGGTATTTTTCTGAAGTTATTATTATTATTATTATTATTATTATTATTATTATTGTTCCGGTCACTGCCTGGAATCGAAATTGGAATCTTGGTGTTGGTAGCCCACCATATGCCCGTGGGCAATTATGGAGTGAATTTTAGGGCTTATAAATCTCATATTTTCCTATCCTTCCTTAATACCAGTTCCCATATGCTACTCATATCTGCATTCAGTCTGCTGAGGAGGTTATTATGACCTAGCATATGTGCTGCTTCTTTTAGTTTCCATATTTTCCAGTGGTGTTCTCTGTTTATTATTTTAACAAAAATAAAAATAAAAATAGAAATAAAAATAAGAATAAAATATTCTATTTTTATTTCTATTTTTATTTTTTATCTTATATTTGTATTGAATTTTTGTGAATCTCTGAAGAGGCCTAGTGAATCATGCGTGTACCCCCATTACATCATTTTCATCTGCTAATTACTCCGGCACACAGGAGCTATAGGGATAGAATGGGGCATGCCAACGCTAGGCCGAAACATCTGTAAGTTTCTGTATATTCTCCAATTGCTAAATGTACTTTATATTTGTAACCTTAATTATTAATATGGCATGGTATGTCATAAGCATCTGTATATTGTGGTTTTTGTAATTTTAGTTACAAAATAAACAAATTAATTCAATGGAATACACTGTCTGCAAGTCGATGGATACCACATATTCTCCTCCATTTTCTTATTGCTATATATATATATATATATATATATATATATATATATATACATGTATATTATAAAAACTGTAAAAAATATTATTGGTATTTTTATGCCTTAATATATGAGTTCAAATGGACTGGTGGATCATTTTCTTGATATTTGTGGTGATTTAATTCAGAGTGCTTGGGACATAATTTGATATGGATCCAATTTCTGAGCCCTAAACTCACTGGTAGTGTGTCATGCATTTGAGCACACTGTTGTTTCTTATATTATTATTATTGAGTGAGAGCACAGTGCATGCCAACAAAGTGACACTGGGGCAAAATATATCTATATATGTATGTATGTATGTATGTATGTATGTATGTATGTATGTATGTATGTATGCATGTATGTATGTATGTATGTTTGTATGCTTGTATGCATGTATGCATATTGAGCTGGTGCATGCACAAACATAAAGACAAAAATATATGATGAAAGACACGTGTTTGTAATTTTATCAGGTATATTTTTAATTTCATTATATTTAATTTTGTCTATGTATTTCATATTAATTTGTGCAATTTTAAGTGTTTGTTTGTGCATGTATTAATACATGTGTAATACATAATAAATAGATAGCAAAGCTGCAGTGCTTCCTCTCTATCTTTCTCTCTCACCTTCTTTACTCTCTCCCCCATCACATCTCTGTCTCCATATTCTCCTTTCCCACCTTCCTCTTATTAAGCTGATTTTCAAGCTGGTTTCTTTCTGATTCTGTAGGATATGAAATAAATACTCGCAACCTATTCAATATTATCTTCTGAAAAAAGCTGTTTTGTGCCTTCTTAACTTCTAGTAAATCAAAGGTCATTTGTTGCTACTGTTGCTCTTGTTATTTTGTTGTTTTTGTGGTTGATTAGGGGACATCTGACTTGAGAGTGAAAACAGATTTTTTGCTTTTGGTAAGAGAAGTGTGCCAGCCAGCCAGCCTGCCTGCCTGCCTGCCTCTGCCCAGCTGGACTAATTGATCTCAGTAAAAGAAAGGCGCCCCAGTCCTTCTCCATTTCACCTTCTTTTTCTTTCTCCCTCTTTTTTTTTTTAGAGATGGTAGAAGTTTGGAAATGGTATGGCAGTGGTGGTGGCGGTGGTGGTGATGAAAGTAATGCAGTTAGTTACAGGAAACAGGCTTTAAATTCCCTCTTAACACAGGAACACACACACACACACACACACACACACACACACACACACACACACACACACACAGGTGTAGAGACACATACAAACACACAAGCACATACATACATGCACAGTCGTATATGTATATATGAATACACAAGCATACACTTAGTGCACATATAAAACAAACAACAACAACAACAACAGCCCCAGCCCTGTGCCCTACTCCACTCCCCACTCACTCCCCACCCCACACTCTGCTTAAAACCTAAGCAAGCACTTCCTTGATATGCAGCAAGAGATAACAATTACACGCAGAGGATGGAGGTGGAGAAGTGTGGTCAATGGAGATGAAGTGTGTCGGGCAGAAGCGGAGGGGGTTGGGAAGGGGAAGCGTCCCCACCCCCGTCCTACCCCCAAGTGGTGTTTGAAACATTTGTACACTATCCTGCCTATATTAACAATTAATGTATGTATATATTAAATGACTCTGTGTGTGTGTCTGTGTGTCTGTGTGTATACATAACGTCAAACAATGAAAAATGAAAAAAAAAAAAAATCTAAGCAAAATGATTATGGTAATAATTGTGATGATGATGAGTGCAGATGTGGGTGGGTGATGTATCAGAATGCTACATTTACTTCACTCCACCCCGCCAGGATTCCTTCCTTCCTTCCTCCTTCATCTACTTCATCTGCGTTTTCATCATCTTTCACTTCTTCTTCTTCTTCTTCTTCTTCTCCTCCTCTCCTTCTTCTTCTTCTTCTCCTCTCCTTCTTCTTCTTCTTCTCCTCTCCTTCTTCTTCTTCTTCTTCTTCTTCTCCTCCCCTTCTTCTTCTTTTTCCTCCTTCCCCTCATCCCCTCCTCCTCCTCCTCCTCCCCCTCTTTTTCTTCTTCTCCTTCTCCTTCTCCTTCTCCTCCTCCTCCTCCTCTTCTTCTTCTTCTTCTTCTTCAACATCTACCATCATCATTATCTTCTTTTTCTTCCATCATCCATCTCCTCCTCCTATTTGTCCTTGTTGTTCTCCTCCACCTCCACCACCACCACCACCACCACCACCATCATCATCACCACCTTCTATATGAATAAATAAACAAAAGAGAGAAAAATACAGGGAAATGGAAGTATAATACAACAAAAAGAATAAATAAACAAAAGAAGGAAAAGAAAGAATGAAAGAAAACAACCAGAAAATAGAAATAAACATAAAGACAACTCGCACCCCACTGCCCACCACCCTCCTCCCCCTCTCTCCCGTCCTGTCTCTGCCTGCCTGTCTGTCTGTCTACATACCCAGCATTTACTACCACCATAACTTCAAATCCCTTTCTTTCTCCCCTGGGCTTGAAAGATCCCAAGTGAAGAGATGTAGGTGTCCTAATGATAGCCTAGATGTTGTTCATAGTGGCGGTGGTGGTGGTGGTGGTGGCGGCGGCGGTGGTGGTAGAGGCGGTGGAGGACGTGAGTCGCAGTTGGGATAAGGGTGGGGGATAGTAAGGAGACCACCATCATCACTAATAAGGGAGTGTGCCATGCGCCATATGTGTGATGTCAGAACGAATGTAATCAGTGTGCACATGTGTATGTGTGTGTGTGTGTGTGTGTGTGTGTGTGTATGTATACGTGAATGTATGTGTGTAAGCATGTGTATGCATGTTGTATGTGTGTTTGTGTATACGCGTGTGTGTGTGTATATATATATATATATGTATGTATCTGATTTGTACCTCTGTCTATGTATGTGTATTGTATTCTGTGTTTACATGTATGTGTAAATGAGTGTATGGATGTGTATATAAATGTGTGTGTGTGTGTAAATGTATGTGTTGTGTTGAATATGTGTATGTGTTAGATGTATATGTATGTAAATATGTCTATGCATATAAGTATGAGTAAGTGTATTGTATGTATGTGTGCATGAGAGTGGCTTCATGTAAGTGTGTGCTGTGTGTGTGTGTGTGTGTGTGTGTGTGCATGCGCGTGTGTGTCTATCTTTCAAACAGATGGAGACTCACAAAGGGACACCCTCTCCCCCACCTACCTACCTACCTACCTGCCTGCTTGCCTGCCACAATCTCCCTTGCAAGCAACCCATGTCTCTAAGGGAGTATGGTGGGGTGACAATGTGGTGATGGTAGGAAAGAGGGAAATGGCCCCTTTATCTAATCTCTCATGATGAAGGGGTAAGTTCTACCACTCCTCCTTCCATACAGTCATAGCGGGGGGGGGGGGGGGGGGGTGACAGCAACAGAAGCCAGCCGCCAATGAAGAAACCTTTTTAAGGTTTCTTGACCTGTGTGAAAAAGCAGTCAAATCTCTGTCAGATCATACTCTGCTCTGTTATTCCTTTTGATATCAATACACCTGGGACACCTCTGGTTTTAAGATACAAATTCTCTAATGTCCTTTAATTTCTAAATTGCTAAATTAAAATCTTCCATCAAAATTTCAAGTTAATTTATATTACAGTCAACAGCCTAATAACGGATTCAAATTTTCCCACAAGGCCAGCAATTTCAGGTGAAGGGCTTAGTCAATTAAATCGACCCCAGTGCACATCATCATCATCATCATCATCGTTTAACGTCCGCTTTCCATGCTAGCATGGGTTGGACGATTTGACTGAGGACTGGTGAAACCGGATGGCTACACCAGGCTCCAGTCTGATTTGGCAGAGTTTCTACAGCTGGATGCCCTTCCTGACGCCAACCACTCTGAGAGTGTAGTGGGTGCTTTTACATGCCACCGGCACGAAGGCCAGTCAGGCGGTACTGGCAACGGCCACGCTCAAAATGGTGTATT
The DNA here is from genome assembly GCF_046866305.1 of Octopus bimaculoides. NCBI lineage: Eukaryota > Metazoa > Mollusca > Cephalopoda > Octopoda > Octopodidae > Octopus > Octopus bimaculoides. The sequence continues at coordinate 59,770,005 of NC_142929.1, read as the reverse complement.
TTACATGCCACCTGCACAGGAGCCAGTCCAGCGGCACTGGCAATGTTCTCTCTCGAATGTCTTTACATCTGGTGCTTATTTTATTGACCTCAAAAGAACAAACAACAAAGTCAACCCCAGTGGTATTTGAACCCAGAACATAAAGATGGATGAAATGCCACTAAGCAGTTCACCTGGTTGTATGGTACAAAGTTTGCTTGTCAACCACATGGTTCCAGTTTCAGTCCCAATGTGTTGCACCTTGGACAAGTGTCTTCTACTATAACCTCAGGTCAACCAGAGCCATGTGAGTGGATTTGGAAGACAGAAACTGAAAGAAGCCAAGCTTAATAATGACAGTTATTTTTCTAAATTCACCATTATTTTCAAAATTAATTTAAACAAATGCAATGTATTTTTACAGAAATATGGTAACAAAAGGGTTAAAGTGATCTAAAAACTCTCCCTCAAAATTTCATGTTAATTTACCTTCCAAACACCATCTTAATAATGGCAAAGATGTTTTTCTAAATTTTTCCTAATTAACAAAATTAATTGAAACGAGAAGTTATTTCAACAGCGGTATAACAACAAAAGGGTTTATAACAAAAATAAAGGACACAATAGATTATGCAGCCTTAAATACATTATATCTTTTATCGTTAATCTTTTACTTGTTTTTGTCATTAGACTGTGGCTATGCTGGAGCACCACCTTGAAGAAGAACTTCAGTTGAATGAACCAACCCTAGTACTGACATTTTTTAAGCCTGATACTTATACTATCGATCTCTTTTGTTGAACTGCTAAGTTACGGGGGCGTAAACACACCAGCACTGGTTGTCAAGAATTGGTAAGGGACAAACACACACACACACACATACACACACGCACACAGATATACGACGGGCTTCTTTCAGTTTCCGTCTACCAAATCCACTCACATGGTTTTGGTCAGCCCAAGGCTATAGTAGAAGACACTTGCCCAAGGTGCCATGCAGTGGAACTGAACCTAGAACCATGTGGTTAGAAAGCAAACTTTGTACCATGCAAAAGCAAAACAAAAAAATGATTGGATGGTGTGATCATATTCTTTTGATCCTAATTGTGCTGGATCAGGGCTGACCTAGGGTTGCGCAACAACATGAACAATGTTCAATTATTTTCCGTTTCCACTTTCTTTAACCCTTTAGCATTTAAACCAGCCATATCCAGCCGAAATATTCTACCCATCTATGTTCAACCTGACCCAATCCGACCTCTCACACCAACCCTACAATGTCATTCTAAAAATTGGTGATGGTGCCACGTGAAAAGCACCCGGTACACTCTGTAGCATGGTTGGCATTAGAAAGGCCACCCAGCTGTAGAAACCAAGCCAAAACAGGCTATGAAACCAACCTTGTGTGCCCCCTAGCTTTGCCACTTCCTGTCAAGACATCCAGCCCTTGGCAGACGTTAAATGTTATTGTTGTTGTTGATAATGACGATGATGATGATGATTATGAGGATGATGATGATGATGATGAAATCATCGAAATCTCAAAGCCATGAGATAATGTATGATTAATTCAAAACAATGTGAAGAAATAAGCATTACATTTGACAGAGTAATCTGAATGCCAAAGGGTTAAATCCCCATTTCCATCTTCACCCTATTACTTCTTGTTCCCTTCCCTCCATCCTTCTTACCCCCACTCTCCGCAATCCATCTTCCATCACTCCACACTATTCTTTTCTGTCTGCCCGCCTTCACTCCACATTTCATATTCCACACTCTCTATTACCTTATCACTCTATTGCTTCATCACTCCCTTTCATCCATCCTTCATTACTTCTTTATTCCTTCATATTCCACATTACTCTTTCACTCCACATTCCATACCTTATACTCACATTACTCCATACTCCATACTCCATCACTTTACTCCAGGCTTCCCTTATTTCATACTCAAATCACTTCATACACCATCACTGTACTCCATGTTCCTCTTACTCCATACTCCCAAAACTTCATACTCCATGTTTCATCACTTTACTCCATGTTCCCATTAACTCATATAAATGGCACTCCATCGATAATAATCAAGAGGGTTCCAGTTGATATGATCAAAGGAACAGCCTGCTCATGAAATTAACATGCAAGTGGCTGAGTATTCCACAGACACGCGAACCCGTAACATAGTTCTCAGAGAGATTCAGCATGACACAGACTGTGAAAAGGCTGACCCTTTGAATTACTGGTACACCTCATTTTTGCCAGCTGAGTGGACTGGAGCAACGTGAAATAAAGTGTCTTGCTCAAGGACACAACATGCCAC
>NC_142929.1:59740206-59762706 GCF_046866305.1 Octopus bimaculoides | reverse complement strand
AGTTGACATTGCATGCGTGTGTGTGTGTGTGTGTGTGTGTGTGTGTGTGTGTGTGTGTGTGTGTGTGTGTGTGTGTGTGTGTGTGTGTGTGTGTGTGTGTGTGTGTGAGAGAGAGAGAGAGAGAGAGGGGGGGGGGATAAGCTGCTGTAGTTTATAAGTATTTTGACTTTTGATTGCTGCAGTAAAAGGTGACATTCTGTTGTTGTTGTTATTGGTTTATTTGTGTTATTTTTTTCTGTCTGTTTCTTTTTTTTTTAATGTTATTTATTGTGTTACCTCTGTTGTTTCTCTTTTATTACCGAATGTCATGGATGTAATTGAGTTTTTAATGTTATTTATACACTTAAAAATGAACAAATATTATCAAAAAGAAAAAATAATAATAATAAATAAACATGAAAATAATATCGAATGATGGTGTCTACAAAGTTATCTGCCGAGAAATCTCATAACTTTGGCATAAACATTCATTGTAATTTATATAAGCATGCATATTCACTCATACCACACATACATGCATACAAACCTACACATACATACAAACACGTGTTCTCACACACACACACACATTTAAACACACACATGTGCGTATTTGTATACATGTTTGGACAAACATACAAAATGTCAGGTTAAACAGATTTTTCTTTTGTAACAAATTTTAAGAAAATAAAACCTCAATAGAGATTGACAAAGACAGCCAGATACTAACAAACCAGATTCCATGACATTTATTTTCAGAGTTACATATGGCCAGTTATTATTAAGTTACTGGTCTATTTAAACTTAAACTTATGAGTTCACCCCTGATATCAGGTGTGTTCTAGGTTAAGACATTTAAATTTCTTAGGCAAAGCTGTTAAAAGGTACTTTGGAAGGGAGCAGTTTACTACCGTAAAACATAGAAGCGCTGTTACAAGAAGGTAACAGAGCAATTCTTTTACTTGTTTCTGTCATTTGACTGTGGCCATGCTGGAGTACTGCCTTTAGTCGAACAAATTGACCCCAGGACTTATTCTTTGTGAGCCTAGTACTAATTCTATTGGAGTCTTAAGCTGAATTGATAAATTATAGGGATGTGAACACACTGACATCGGTTGTCAAGCGATGGTGGGGCAACAAACACAAATACACAAACATATATATATATATATATATATATATATATACAATGGGCTTCTTTCAGTTTCCATCTACCAAATCCACTCACAAGTTTTTGGTTGGCCCGAGGCTGTAGTAGAAGACACTTGCCCAAGGCACTGTGCAGTGGAGCTGAACCCAGAACCATGTGCTTAGGAAGCAAGCTTCTTACCACACAGCCATGCCTGTGCCTATGTGAGATTCCTTCAATAAGTTACTGAAGAAGGGATGGAATTGCTATATCTTTCTTATATCTCTGATCTTTTACTTGTTTCAGTCATTTGACTGTGGCCATGCTGGGGTACCGCCTTGAACTCTTAGTTGCATGAATTGACCCCAGTACTTGCTAATTTTTTTAAGCCTAGTACTTATATTTTTAGTCTCTTTATTGAACTACTAAGTTTTGGAGATGTAAACACACCAACACTGGTTGTCAAGTAGTGGGACACACACACACACACACACACACACACACACACACACGCACACACACACACACACACACGCACGCACACACACACATGCATCTATCTATCTATCTATCTATCTATCTATCTATCTATATATATATATATATGTATGTATGTATGTATGTATATGCATACACAACAGACTTCTTTCAGTTTCTGTCTACCAAATCCTTTCAGAAGGCTTTGTTTGGCCCAATACTATAGTAGAAGACACTTGCCTAAGATGTCACGCAATGCAACCGAACCCAGAACCATGCAGTTGGGAAGCAAGCTTCTTACCATACAGCCCTGTCTGCTACTTGAATTATTCTTCAAAGAACAGAACTGAAGTCCAAAAGGTTATACTCATTGATGCCTTCCAAAGTTATAATTAATCAATCAGGATCCTTACTCAATTAGATTGAAGGAAACAAAAAGCTGCATTGGTCTGTCATTCATATTACCCTGGTTTTACTCTCCCCCTTCTCTCTCTTCTCCTCACTTTGACTTCCTGTATAGCTATAATTAATAAGTATTGGTTTCAAATTTCGGTGCAAGGTCAGTAATTTTGGGGGAGGAGCAGGTCAATTAGGTCAACCCAGTACTCATTGGTACTTATTTTATTGACCCCAAAAGGATGAAAGGTAAAGTCAATCTTGGTGAAATTTGAATTCAAAATGTAAAAATAAACAAAACATGCTGTGAGTTTTGTCTGGTGTGCTTACAATTTTGCCTGTTTGCTGCCTTATAGCTATAATTAATAATAATTATTATTTTTGTTGCTGTGTGGTAAGAAGCTTGTATATATGTATATATCTATGTAGGGCTATCTATGTGTCTATATTTGTCCCCCGCCATCACTAGACAATCGGTGTTGGTGTATATATATACCGCAACTTAATGGTTCAGCAAAATACAAAATAAGTCCTCGGGTCAATTTTTTCAACTAAAAATCCTTTTAAGGTGGTGCTCCAGCATGGCCACAGTCAACTGACTGAAACAAGTAAAAGAACAAAAAACTGAAGGAGGTTGTGACTCCTCAACATCATCATGATCATCCACCTTTCCATGTTTGGACAGAGTTCATTTGTGGTACACTTTGTATGGCTGGATGCCCTTCATGTTGCCAACCCTATCTTGTTTTTAAGTAAGGAAATATTTCCTGACGGCCAGACATTTTCATGAAAAATGTTGGAAATTAATGATACTGCTTGTATGACTGTGACAATCATTTATAACTATCACACAGTGTCAAAACAAGTAGACAAATATTACACACACACACACATATAAATACATACATACATAGGTGCAGGAGTGGCTGTGTGATAAGTAGCTTGCATACCAACCTCATGGTTCCGGGTTCAGTCTCACTGCATGGCACCTTGGGTAAGTGTCCTCTACTCTAGCCTCGGGGCGACCAATGCCTTGTAAATGGACTTGGTAGATGGAAATTGAAAGAAGCCTGTCATATATATATGTGTGTGTGTGTGTGTGTGTGTGTGTGTGTGTGTGTGTGTGTATGTGTGTATGTTTGTGTGTCTGTGTTTGTCCCCTCACCATTGCTTGACAATTGATGTTAGTGTGCTTACATCCCTGTAACTTAGCAGTTTGGCAAAAGAGACTGATAGAATAAGTACTAGGCTTACAAAGAATAAGTCCTGGGGTCAATTTGTTCAACTAAAGGCGGTGCTCCAGCATGGCTGCAGTCAGATGACTGAAACAAATAAAAAAATAAAAAATAAAAGAATACATGCATATCTACATACATATATAAATATATTAACTCTTCGAAACACTTAGTTTTAGAATGGTGGCAGCTGATGAAAGAAATGTTCTCTATGTGGCCTGTGTGTTTTCTGTACTCTGTTTATCATTTTTTCCACGTTTTTTTTGCAACGTCCTGTACCCAGATATGCATCTATACATTTATGTACATGTAGGTATGTACATACATGTACGTATATATGCATATACTCATTTATTATTTCTATACATATATATATGTATATATATATATATATATATATATATATATATATATATATATATATATATATATATATATATATATATATATATATATCATCATCATCATCATCGTTTAACGTCTGCTTTCCATGCTAGCATGGGTTGGACGATTTGACTGAGGACTGGTGAAACCGGATGGCAACACCAGGCTCCAATCTAATTTGGCAGAGTTTCTACAGCTGGATGCCCTTCCTAATGCCAACCACTCAGAGAGTGTAGAATATATATATATATATATATATATATATATATATATATATATATATATATATATATATACATATACATATGTACATATTTACATACATAGGTGGAAATTAGCTGCCTAGGGGATGTTTACATAAAGCTAAAAATCAGTGAGGAAGAAAATACCTAAATAGAACTATTGAGAAATTTACAGTTACTCTATCCAGATTACAAGTTCAGGTTTATACCTGTAATTATTGGAGCAATGGGATATGTAAAACACTGCCTAAATACTAATCTTGATTAATTAGGCTTCTTAAAACTAGAAGGGAGAAAGCTGATTTGAAGACAACTGATTCAATCCATCACTAGAACTGTAAAACTTCCCAAAAGTTTATCATTTAAGTATATATGAGCATGTCTAGATATGCAATTATATGCATGAGAATACATACATAAAACAAAATATACAAATCTGCACATATAATGCATATATACATGCATACAAAAATACTTGTTGCTGTTGAAATTGTAATGAAGGAGCCTTGGATCTAGGTTCGAAACTGGTTCTTTTTCTATTGGCAAGGAATCTTGAAATAAAACCGAATAATGACATATATACATACATACATACATACACACACATGCATACATGCATACATGCATACATACATACATACATACATACATACATACATGCATACATCAAAACAGGAGATTGGAAAAATATTTTGGTATTAATGATTCACCATTACATGTGTTTCATTTGCTAATAGGAGTTTCAAAATCATGCAAATAGGAAAAATGTGTAAGATATCTCATATTAGAAATTCTTCAGACAGAGAATAAAAAAGAAATATTTTCGATTTTCTGCTTGTAGAATTTCCAATAGAAGATATCTTATATGTTCCTCTTACATATGTCTTTATGTTCTGAGTTCAAATTCTGCCAAGGTCGACTTTGCCTTTCTTCCTCTCGGGGTCGGTAAAATAACTACCAGTTGAACACTGGGAGTCAATGTAATCAACTAGTCTCCTCACCCAAAATTTCAGGCCTTGTGCCTTTAGTAGAAAGGATTATTACTATTATTATCATCATCATCACTATAATTATTATTATGGCCGAGGTTGACTTTGCCTTTAATTCTTTTGGGGTGGTTTGATAAAATAAGCACTAGCTGAGTGCTAGGGGCCAATTTAACCGACCCAGTGTTCAACAAGCTTTCTTCCCTAAATTTCAAGCCTTGTGACTATTGTAGAAAGAATCATCATCATCATCATCAGTAGTAGTAGTAGTAGTAGTAGTAGTAGTAGTAGTAGTAGTAGTAAACTATAAATAACTTTGTTAAATAACATTTCAAGGTGTGTTACATTAGTATTTGACTAAATTAGACATTTTGCATGGCATATTTAGCAATTATGTTATTTTTTTGTAAGCTTTGCAAATTTGACCTGTTTGGAGCCTCCAGTTTCCCATTTCCTCCCATGCTTGGGTAGTTATGACATCACACTATCAACCCCGCATACCCTCTTTCCTTCCTTACTTTTTTTTACATCCTGTCTCCTTCTCTGTCTCCATCCCTTTCTCTCTCTCTCTCTTTCCCTTCATAATTCTTTTGCTTGTGGTTATGTCTACAGAAGATATATACTGGAATATATTGTAACTTGAACTTTTTTTAAGTCGGCACAGCCAAGATGAGTCTCACAATATTGTTCCAATATCTCGGCCCCCACCCCACCCCTACCAAACATTAGTTTTTGGTAAACAGGGCTGTTTTAGTAGTGTTACTTGGAAAATTAATGCCAGTAACATCAATGTAGTTGAGTGGCTTCCAGGATATATAACATCCAATATGGCCTGCTGTTACTGTTGCTTAGAATTATAGCACTGGCTACCAAAAGAATATTAATAAAGATATATAGGCACAGATGTAGCTGTGTGGTAAGATGCTTGCTTTCCAGCCAAATGGTTCTGGGTTCAGATCTACTGTGCAGCACCTTGGCATGTGTCTACTATAGTCTTGGGTCAACCAAAGCCTTTTGAGTGGATTTGGTAGGTTGAAACCGAAAGAAACCTGTCGTGTATATATATATATATATATATATATATATATATATATATGTCTCTGTGTGTCTTAGTGTCTGTATTTGTTCTCCACCACTGCTTGACAACTGATGTTGGAGTGTTTACATTCCCGTAACTTAACAGTTCAGCAAAATTAACCGATAGAATAAGTACCAAGTTTAAATAAGCAAAATAGGGTCAATTCTTTCAACTAAAATTTTTGCAGTGACCCAGCATGACTGCAGTCCAATGACTGACACAAGTAAAAGGTATATATATATATATATATATATATATATATATGTAAAATTTATATATACTTATAAAAGTTTCAACTACCACAATAAATTCTTCTGCGTGTTACAGAGAAATTTATAGTGAGCAGAAAAAAGTTTCTTCTAAGCAAACAACACTAGCCTTGTTTTTTAAAAAGAAATCTACAAGTCCGTCTATGAGTGCTTGTGAATTGGTGATCACATTTACAAATGATGGTATGTGCTAGCCTAATGCAAGTGAAAGTGATTCAGAAAACAATTATAATAATAATATCTTTTATTATAAATGATCTTGACATTCTTTTTATTCTACATAAAATATTCTTTACATTCTACTGTTGTTCTATTGCCATTTATTTACAAATATTATAAATTTTATAAGTAAAAATATTTTTCTGGAAACGAATTATGATTTATAACATTACTACTGTGGGAAATTATTGCTCTTCTTTACAAGTTTTCACTTTATGACTGATCTCCAGGAACAAATTAACTTGTATATCAAGGCATTATTATTATATATATATACCGGAGTAAGCACATAAAATGTACAACAAGGTGGAAAAAAGAGTACTCAGATACCAGAGGTAGAGTAATATGCTTTATTTAAAAGCAGCAGAAACATAATATAATATATTTCTGCTGCTTTTAAATAAAGTATATGTATATATATATATATATATAAAAAATCAAAATAAGCAACACGGATTTTAAAGATGGTTGCAGTACGCACGTTTCATGCTACTCCATTTATTTAAGTAATGCGAGCATTACATTAAATGCAATATGTAGAGCAATCTTCAGCTGCACTACTTAAATAAATGGAGTAGCATGAAACGTGCGTACTGCAACCATCATTAAAATCCGTGTTGCTTATTTTGATTTTTTTGATCACCTAGTTTTTGGAATGGTTTTTATATAATACCATACCATACTATATTCTGGTGCCTAAACATAAGTACCATATTCAATTTTTGAATCTAAATCTAAACCTTTATATATATATATATAAGGATTTACTTTTCGCAATGAGATAGAAAACCAAGGCTGCGTAAATTATAGAACATTTATAGATAGAAGGTGTTTCCAGGATATTTATTATATCCCTTCATCGGAGACGGTGTGAAAAGATGGTTAAGCAATAGTTAATTTAGATAAGATAGGAACAAGAGAGTGAATGCAGGGTAACACAAACTTATATTACAGTTCCTACATGGATTTCATCATTATGGTTGTCAGGAATCCTACAATAGGTGTTTCTCCACAAAGGATCATCAGGGAAACCTTTATTGCATTAAGTTACAGATGTTATATCAAAAGTTGAATAGATAGCAAGGTGTTTTATCATCATCATTGAAAATAGGCTGGATTATGATCATTCGTGTAGAGCTCTGAATTTAACAGTAGCAGTTATACATATATTTGTACACACAATTTTTACAATATATGGGCATGATGATGGTGACGATAATATACATACATACATACATACATACAAATGTAATTACGCTTTCTGCTATTATACATAATCATCATGCATATACAGTTTCAGTACTACCATACAGCCTCATCAAACATTTATACTATCAATGCCATTAAACTTTAATGAACCGATGTCTCTCTCTCCAACAAAATCTCTTGTTTGAGACAGCATTTTCCTCATCTCATGATACACAAACATAACCAAATGTACAATCTTAATTAAATGATTTTTCCTGATATTAATGCTGACTACCACTAGATATCTTAGTCTCAATATTTTATGTCATGTGCAACTGAGACACTGTCTGGAACAGAAACCATGATCATTGCCCTGTTATCATCACAGAAAGTAATGATAAAAAACATCAGTATATTTCTATGTAGCCAAAATTTATAACATGATAATATGGTTGATCAACAAGAAATTATAGCCAAACCTTCTTCAAATTGCATCTGACTGCTTTAAGAGAGAAGGACTCATTGAATGATATAGTCTTAACTTGTAGTCCTTAATCCATCCAAGGTGGTGTTGCACCACACATCAAGCTGTTCATACTTGCCATGTTTGTCTCTGGCTGCTAGCCCCTAGTTCAACCCTATTCTTTTACTTGGACTTAGGAAAGTTATATTTCAAAGTAGTAGCCTCTTTTTGTAAGGACTAGCTCACTACAGAAAATATAAGGGAGCCAAAACAAAGTGAAAAAAAACAAACTTTTATAGTCCAAAGACAAACCTGGCAAGTAGAAACAAATAGATGCATGGTGCAACACAATTTGGGATCGATTAAGGACTATAAATTAAGACTATATCATCCAAAGAGTTTTTTTCCTTTTTAAAACAGAAGATTTGGCTGCAATTTCTTGTTGATGAATCATATTATTTTATAAATTTTGGCTACATGCAGTCTCCATGGTTCGAATATGTGAGGGACATAACATGGAATGTAATGTGGTTTTGCACCCTATGTGTAGCTGTTTAACTTTACATTATAATACTAATGTTCTTGGGAAAGGCATGAATATCTTCAAAAAAGCATATCTACCCTGATTCAAAATAAAATTCTTTTATTAGTCATCATGTCAGCTTAGAGAAAACATGAACAAACTACTTCCGTATAGCATTGCAAAGATAGATACTAGGATATAATCATACTGCACAGCAGAAATGATGAACAATATAAATCAAAACAACAAAGTCTGTTACTTGGTACTGTTGTTGATGTTGTTGGTATTGTTGCAGTTCATGATATCTTTGTAGTATTGTTTAATGTTATGTGAAAGAAAATAAACCATGTTATATGAACCCTATTTGTCTTCTCTCACTAGACAAGCTTCTCATCATGCCTTGCAGTTAGTTGTTCTCTTCTCCCTCCTGTAAAGAGAGACATTTTATAGACTTTGTTTCACAAGTACAAAACATGTGTCTGTCTGAAACGTTTCCTTTTCTTTGTTTTCTCCAAGAAATTATTGTCTTACAACAACATTTCAGAGTAATTTCATTTTTATCTTCGTCTTCTTTTAATGTATGCCTCAACAAGAAGAAGGAGCTGGTTAAAACTGCTGTACGTTGGACAAAAAACCTTACAGCATTATATTTCAGCCCCCTGTTCTGAATGTATTTAAATCACATTTGGTTTAACTGCATTCATCTTTTCTTGGGTCAATAAAATAAAGAGCAGAAATAAAGAACAACCTACTCAGTTATATTTACTCCTTCAATATTTGGTTTATGCACCTAAGTAGAAAACACAAAACAAAAGAAAGTAAATTTTAATGACCAGTGAGAAAGGACTCTTTTTGAGGTCATTTGACTTGTGGGAGATAAGAACCAAATTTCTCTCAAATCGCACCCAACTGGTTTATATTTTTAAAGGAAGGATAAGTAGTGTATTCCTAAAGAGACTATGTTTGAATAATAATAGATGTGACGACAACAGCTGAAAATCCTTTTGCTGTATGTTTATTTGATCAGGGCTGACTAGAGGCTAAATACCAGCACATAGTTGTTTGATTAGCTTGAAATAGCATCCACATCACTTTCAATCACACAACACTGCCTGGCAAAAACTGAACTGTTTAACCCTTTAAGTTCTGTTATCTACGAAACAATATTGTTATTGTTTAGGTCGCTACTTGGGTTGAAACTAACACAAAAGCAGCACTGGTTTCATATGCAATCCTGAAAATAGATTAATCTTTGTACACTTCATAGGTGCAGGAGTGGCTGTGTGGTGAGTAGCTTGCTTACCGACAATGGTTGCTCACCGAAAGTTGTGGGCGAGGAGGAGGACCTTCTGGCTAAGGCGGAAGTACGCCCTACTCCAGTGGCCCCAAAGAAAAAGAAAAAAAGAACGAGGCACGGCCGGTGCTCGATAGTGCACCGCCGGCGTGTCCCGACACTCCGTTGGTGGGAATTGTGCCACCAACGGAGGAAAGCAGGTCGGCGGGAATTGTGCTGCCGACAGTAGAAGCTGTGGGCTCACTCTGTGAGGAAAAGGATCGGCTAATCCTATTCCGAAAGGGAGGGGCCCCTGCAGAAATTTGTGAATAAAAGAAGCGTCAGAGAGAGGGAGTCTTCACCTGTACTAAGGATCCGGACTGGCCTCCGCAGGTGTCTGCGGAGGTCGTGTCGAGTAGGCACATAAGTGCGTTGGTGAATTCCTTCCCCCTCGGCGAATTCAGTATTGAAAAGTGGCCCGACCCAGACCCATCGTTTTGCTTGAGAGAAGCGAAGGCTATATCAGGCAAAAAAACCTAAGAGGACGAGTGCCTCATATCGTGTAATGAAAAATCGTAAGAGGCAAATGCCTTAATTTATGACTTTTTATGTATGAGGTTCATAGCCTCAATGTGAAAATTTAATTTTATAAAGAACAGTGTTATAGAGAAGCAAAGTTCGGCGGGCGGCTTTTGCCTTCTCTCATTATACCATCATATTTATCATCCATTTCATCTCATTAATGTTTTTGTCCAGCCCGTAGCTACTCTCTATGTACTGCCTTTATGGCAATTTGAAATGAAATAAAGTAGCTTGCTTACCGACCACATGATTCCGGGTTCAGTCCCACTGCGTGGCACCTTGGGCAAGTGTCTTCTACTATAGCCTCGAGCCAACCAAAGCCTTGTGAGTGGATTTGGTAGACGGAAACTGAAAGAAGCCCATCGTATATATGTATATATATATATATATGTATGTGTGTGTATATGTTTGTGTGTCTGTGTTTGTCCCCCCAACATCGCTTGACAACCGATGCTGGTGTGTTTGCATCCCCATAACTTAGCGGTTCGGCAAAAGAGACCGATAGAATAAGTACTAGGCTTACAAAGAATAAGACCTAGGGTCGATTTGCTCAACAAAAGGCGGTGCTCCAGCATGGTAGCAGTCAAATGACTGAAACAAGTAAAAGAGTAAAAGAGTTCAGTGTACATGAGGAACATAAGAAAAATATTTGCAATTAACCTTTCTTTATAACAGCCAATGTAATATGTGATTTCTAAAATGGAATGTATAGTTATGATGCAACTTCATGAAATTTCAAGCAAGGAGTTTCTCCGCCTTTTATCATACACACATACTCCTGGCACTTGGAACAGATATATTCTTGCTGTCATAGTGATTGGCCTTAGATACAGGATCCTTACTGACAAATTTTGAAATTGTCAGGACGTGGTGATCATCATACCAACTGCAAATCAAAAGATTATGGTCTTTCTCAGCAATCTCATTGATGGATTTCATGTCCCTCTTTTCTCGTTGCTGATTTTGTAGGTATAGCACAACTTCTTGGTCTATTACTTCTGAGTGTACCATTAGCAAAAATTCCTTGATATCTAAATTATAACTTCAGGGCTTGTAAATAGATTATCAAAGGAAAATCTTATGCTTATCCTTTTCAAGATCCTTTGTAAGGCATTGAACCACTTTCTTGCTTTCTCCAAACTCATTCAGAAGCTGAACATTTTCAGATGGCCTTATGCATCTTTTCCTCACAAGGACTTCAAAATTGTAAATGTAGCCTGACATTCCTGCAAGGCACCATATCCTGTAAATTTGCTTTGGTTGTGAAAATGAAAAATATAACTTGCTGCAGAACATGTTGATGATAAAAAATATCTGCCAAGACTAAGAAATAATTTGTATGTAAACTACGTTATCATTCAGGTTTAATGTATTCGTTGAAACATCTTACACTCAGAAACAAAAAATATAAGATTGATGATGTGTATTCCTTGTTTTCCTGATGTCCACCAAAGTGTACCACAACTTTTCATGATCATCTACACTCAGATATCAAAGAAGATAAGAAACATATAAAATTAGAAAGAATGAACATATCTGAATAAAATCAAACAGAAAGCATAACAAAAATAAGCCTTCACTAGCCTATACTTTGAGGAAAGATTGCTTGGTTGATTGAAAACTCACCTCACAGCAATCCCACCTGAGGCTGCCATCTTGAAAAAACTTCAGGAGTATCCCACAATGCATTTGATTGTAAACATTAAACTTTGCTGTTTACTTAAACCTTTAGAATTTAAACTGACCATATCCGGCTAAAATATTCTACATGTTTAATGTTCAAACTGGCTAGATCTGACATCTCACACTTACCCTAATATGTCATTTCAAACATAAACAATCACATCATTAAAATTTCAAGACTAAATGATGCAGGATAAATTCAAAACGATGTGAATAAATACGCATCATAGCTGACAGAGTAATGTGAATACTAAAGGGTTAAAGCAAGTCAGCTGAAATTACTGCTTATATGAGACCTGTTCAAAGACAGAAGACATTTTAGTTTTGTACACCAGGCATTAAAGGATCAAAGTATAATATTGTTGTAGATACACTGCCTAAAAGAGAAGGAAAAAATTCCTGACATGTTCATGGCTTTGATCGTAATTCTGCTTGGTTGGGCCAGATCCTGGTAAACAACAGCTGCAACAGCAAAAAAGGATAAATTCTTTTAATGAGATTAAGTGAGACTGTAGGTTGTAAGTTATAGTAAAGGAAATAACCTGAATGAACTAAAAAAAAAGGATGTTCATTTTGGTAGCAGAACAATGAGAAAAATTTTATATATACATATATATATATGTATATATAAAAAGGAGACCACTAGGTGGACTGTTAATGTGCTAGAAGATCACATGTAATGTGTCTACTAATCCTTTGAGATCTCAGATATTTTTTCTGAATCTCCTTGATTCTTTTAATGTGCTTGTTGACTGATATTAAATTGATATTAATTAATATCCAATTTTTTACCCTACTGTTTTAATTTAATTAACCATATATATATATATATATATATATATATATATATATATATTTGTTTTATATATATATATATATATATATGTACGTGTGTGTGTGTGTGTGTGTGTGTATCACTGTCATCATCATTGACATTGTCGTCGTCATCGTCGTCCTCATCATCATCATCATTTCTAATTTCCCATGGAATAAATTGAGGCAAATTTTCTGTGGCCCATCCTACTGCCAATCCTCACTTACTTACAGCCATGACATACTGTTACGGAACATTTGAAATAAATGATACTGCTAATATGACAGTAACACTTCTTTACGTATCTCATTTAATATCAAAATAAGGCAGAGGCACAAACACACACATGAACCTGCGCGGCTGAGTGGTTAGAGCGTTGAGCTTACAATCATGAGGTTGTGAGTTTGATTCCCAGATTGGGCTGTCTGGTGTGTTCTTGAACAAGACACTTTATTTCACATTGCCCCAGTTTACTCAGCTGTAGAAATGAGTTGCAGCATCAGTGGTGCCAAGCTGTATCAGTCTTTGTCTTTCTCTTGGACAACATCGGTGGCATAGAGGAGGAAGGCCGGTATGCATGGGCAACTGCTGGTTGTACCTCAGAAGGTAACTTTCTAGGTGCAATCCCATGGTCATTCATGACTGAAGAGGGTCTTTACTTTATATGCATACATGAATACATACATACATTCATACAACCATACATACATTCATACATCCATACATACATGTAAATTTATGACGGGTTTTTTTTCAATCAACTTTCAGAACCAAAAACTATAATGGCTGTTCAGCTACATATAGGCCGAGGGCTGACTGAACTATTAGTGTTGGATTAAATCCTCTGCAGTATATCTTCTGGCTCAGGGTTAACTTTGCATTCATCCCTCTGAGTTAATAAAATATAATC
The DNA here is from genome assembly GCF_046866305.1 of Octopus bimaculoides. NCBI lineage: Eukaryota > Metazoa > Mollusca > Cephalopoda > Octopoda > Octopodidae > Octopus > Octopus bimaculoides. The sequence goes on along the minus strand of NC_142929.1, from coordinate 59,748,876 downwards.
CCAACCAAGTGCTGGATCAATTTAATTAGCTAAACCTATTCCCCTAAAATTTCAGGTTTTGTGCCAATATTAAAACAATTATTTTAAGCTGAGTTTTAAGCTGTTAGGCTATAGTGCTTTCCCTCTTGCTGTAAGAATTAGATAGTATGTTAGCAGACTACTGGGAAAAAGTCATCAATCAAGCTGGACTATAACTGATCCTGGCATATGTCAGGATGATTATGCCTTAGCCAATGATGTACTGTTGTAAACAGGGTCTGTGGAAATCTAAGTTTTCAGTTAGGAATTTCAGCTTTGATGGCTGAGTCTGAGAATGACGTGGCATGCAAAAAATGCCCAAATGGTTCCTGTGCTCTGATCTTGCAAAGGACCACTGCGTTTATTTGGAGATGGTTCATTCATGGTTCTGCTTGAGAGACTGAACCCTTGTTTAGCATCCAACATGATAGCTAGAAGAAACTAGGGAAGGAACACCCCAGCTCTGTGAGTCCTAGTTGTGAATGGTGGAAATTAAGGGTGCAAGAAGCAGAAAATCTACCCTGTCATCTTAGCAAAAGTGGAAGCACATGGCTTAGTGATAAAGGCGTTGAACTTATGATGATAAGATTGTGTTTCAGTTTCCAGACTGGGCGATGCAAAACACTTTATTTCACATTGCTCCAGTGCACTCAGCTGACAAAAATGAGTATTCCTGTGACAGACTGGTGTCCCAACAAGGTGGAGAATACATACACACACACAAACATACACACATCGTTCAAATTTACAGAAAGCAAAAGACGAAGACAGGTGAAATAACAACAAACAGGTGTATTAGTTTAATACATGGGAAGAATGGAAAAGTCTTTGATATTTTGACCCTACACTCTTCAATATATATATATATATATATATATATATATATATATATATATATATGCGGGGTGCAGTGAATAAACTGTCATCTAAATTACATAAAAACGAAAATAACACTGACATCTCATTTTAACAGATTTATTTATGAAAATTACAAGAAAATATCTTGAAATATTAAAGAGTAAATTTATTCAATAAAATCGGCATTAGCTTCCAGATGAGTTCGAAATCTCCTGCAACTATTCTGGATGCTCTCCTTGTTTAAGTTGGTGAATGCTGCCATATACCTTGCTTTCAGTTCCTCTTTGTGTTACAAGGAGTTTTGTTGGTCTCTCTCTCAACTGCACCCCACACATAATAATCAAGGGGGTTGCATTCTGGGGAGTTAGGTGGCCAGATGTTAGGTGTGGCATGGTGCAGAGTCCTGTTGCCAGACATAGGGTCTTCTAGCAGCCCCCCCCTCTTGACCCAGGGTAGCACTACCTTCACCAGGCCCTTGATGTAGGCCTCCGTGTTGAGTCTGAGGCCATGTGGGAAGATGAATGGAAACATAACTTTGCCATCACTAGTGATCACTCCAAACACCATGATGTTGACTAGATGTGCAATGTTTTTATCACTCTCAGTACATCTCAGATTGCATGACCCATTGAGTCAGAACTGGTCAATAGTTCAACAAACACAGCAACAGCAACAACAGAACAACCGAACTTAACATAAATATTTTAAGGGTAAATGAATGTTCCCTAAATTAATTGGTTGAAAAGGGCTGGAAAATAGGGGACGGTTGTTGACTTTTCCTACATTCCATTGTTGAAATGATTGTACTGCAAATTAATCACTCATCTAAGTACAAACCTGGCTTAACTTCAGAGAATTTAGCTGAATGCTGTAAAACAAATGCAAGCTGACAACTAAATCTTATCTCTTAATGTATTGGCTTTCTCTCTGATACATATTTGCTTCTTGTTTTACCTTTATTTTAGCTATATGTACAAGTAGTCTGTTGTTGGTCTTTTGGGTAGTTGCGGGTGAATCTATGCATATGTATGTTGTGAGTGTGTGTGTGTGCTCGATTGTGTGGTTGTGTATGTATGTATGTATATATATATATATATATATATATGTGTGTGTGTGTGTGTGTGTGTGTGTGTGTGTGTGTGTGTGTGTATATATATGTTTATTTCAGTGTGTGAATGTGTGAGAATGCTTGTATGTGTGTGTTTGTGTATGCAAGAATATGCTTGTGTGATTGTATGTTTGTATGAGATAATATGCCTGTGTGTGTGTGTGTGTGTGTGTGTGTGTGTGTGCATATGTGTGTGTGTTTGTGCATGTGTATGTGAGCATGTGCATGTGTATGTAAATGTACACACACACACATATGTGCATGTGTATGTGTGCGTAAGTCTATTTGCTCCAGGTAACTTGGCAGCAATATAAAAGTTTCAGAGGTTTATTCATTGCTTCCTCATGAAAGACATTTGACGACGATGATGATGATGATGATGATTATGACAATGATGATGGCAGTGGATGCCATGATGATGATGATGACACTGACATTGATTATGGCAACAATGATGATGATGATGATGATGGTGATGGTACTGGTGGTGACAATGATGATGATGATGGTGATGGTGATCATGGTGATGGTGCTGGTGCTGGCAGTGACAATGATGAGGATGATAATGTTAATGGTGAGATAACTGTGGGAAAATAAAACCAGTCAAAAAAGGAGAAGAAGAAGAAGAAGAAGAAGAAGAAAACTGATGAAGATGATGATGATGAGGAGGATGATGGTGATGTAGATGTAGATTGTGATGATGGTAGAGGAGAATGAGGAAAGTGCAAAGGAGAATGAAAGTGTAAAGGAATGAAGGAAAGGTAGAGGGAGGGGTTGGAGTGATGGTGGTGGTGGTAGTGATGGTGGTGGTGAGATGAGGTAAGCTGAGTCTCTGATATTATATATGTGGGGGTGCAGAATATTGCAAGATATTTCAATACAGAACAAGAACAATACAAACAGCAATGACGACAACAATAGTGAAAACCTCATAAACAACATCACCAACACCACCACCATCAACAACAACAACAACAAGTAACACAATAGCAGCAATGTCAACAGGAACAATAACAGCTGCAGCAATAATAAATACCAATGAACTACCACTAACACCACTACAACTCCCACCATAACCACACTAATGGCAATCATAACAACAGAAAAGGCAGCACCAGCATGATAACAACTGCATTGCAATAGGAAAATTAACAACAGTAACTGCTTCAACAGAGGCAAGTCTGAGAAATCAACTTTAGATTTGTGTCTTCTCTTGTTAAGAAATGTATACAGTGCATACATACACAAATATAAATACATATGCACATATATGCAACACACACATTCAGACACCTCAGGAAGAGTTTGGTCGAGTCACCTCTCCATCTTACCTCTTGCACACAACATGCATCTAATAATCTCCATGTTAACTCTGCAAACTCTCATGCTTAACTAACGACAATGCCAATGTTGGTGATGGTAGCAGCCCTGAAATTTTACAGGGCAATAAGATTTTCTATTACTGATGGATGGGGATTTTAGTTATCGAGGAATTCACAGTAGCAATATAGACTGTTAGATATAAATGTTGTTTCCATTGTGTAACTTTGTTTAGTCATTCTCAGTTAGTTTTGCAAACAAAAAAAAACACATCTGAAACATCCCAGGTGTTACATGCAGGGCAAGGTTATCTCTCTTACATCAGTTCTAGCTGTGGTGACATTCAAAGATGTTGTCACATTTCTATTCAATGAATGGGTAATTCCAAGCTTGACTAAATATTTCTCTCCTGAAGTTTAAAAAGGACCCCAGGTCAAATGAGTCTTTTAGAGAAAGCAAGAAACTAAAAACTGCTAATTCAAATGGCCAGTCATGTTACACACACTATATCATGTTTATTCTGCCTAACAGTTAGATTAAGTATGCCTTCATCCATGGAATACTCAACCATTTAAATGCTAATTCAATGAAAAGATAACTCAATCAATAAACAGAAGAGCAAATTATCAAAACTGGTAGAGAATTATTTTCACTATTTATATTCATATCTCTATGTGTGTATCTGTCTTTCTATCTCTGTCTCCTTCTCTCTCTCTATCTGTATATATGTGTGTGTGTGTGTGTGTGTGTGCTGTAGGGAACAAGTGATATAAACTTGTGTGTGTAGTAAAAAGTTAACTTCTTAATCATATCAGAGTTCAGTCTTACTGAGTGGCACCTTGGGCAAATGGTTTCTGCTATAACCTCAAGCTGACCAAAGCCTTGTGAGTTGATTTGGATGATGAAAACTGAAAGAAGCCCATTATGTATGTATGTATGTATGTATGTATGTATGCATGTATGTTTATAAATCCATGTGTGTGTGTGTCTTTATGTACATGCTTGTTCTACCCACAACTACTTGACAACCAGTGTTGGCTTGTTTAGATCACTATAACTTAGTGGTTTGGCAAAAGAGATCAATAGAATAAATACCAGCATTTTTTCAGCTAAACTTTTAAAGGGGGTACTCCAGCATTGTCACAGTCCAATGACTGAGAAAATATCCACACACACACACACACACACACACACACACACAATTTATGATCTTGGATACTTTAGCTGAGACCAGCTTGTCTTCCCCACATTTTCTGTCTACTGATGCACTGGTTGACTCAGGGTTACAGAAGATTCTCACCCAAGTTGTAGTGTAGTAAGTCTGAATTTAAAACCATGTTGCTATAATGAAGAATTCTTAACTACACAGCAAAGCCTGCAGTAATTTTCATCATGTTTGTCATGGAAAAATACATTAATATTTTTGTTGTTGTTGTTATTAGTCAAGGTGGTGAGCTGGCAGAATCGTTAGCACACTGGGGAAAATGCTTAGTGGTATTTTGTCTGCCACTGTGTTCTGAGTTCAAATTCCACCAAGGTTGGCTTTGCTTTCATCCTTTCAGGGTCGATAACTTAAGCACCTGCTGTTGAACAGTGGGGTCAATGTAATTGACTCATCCCCACCATCCCAAAGCTGCCCTCTTGGCAAAAATCATTATTATTATTATTATTATTATTATTATTATTATTATTATTATTATTATTATTGCTATTATTATTATCGAGGTGGCAGGCTGGTTGAATTGTTAGCATGCCAGGCAAAATACTTAGTGGCATTTTGTCCATCTTCACTTACTGGGTTCAAATTACACTGAGGTTGACTTTGCCTTTCATCCTTTTGGGGGATCAACAAAATAAGTACCAGTTGAACACTGGGGGTTGATGTAATCTACTTATCCACCTATCCCCAAACTGCTGGCCTTGTGCCAAAACTTGAAATCATTATTATTATTAATATAACATTACTACTACTACTACAACCTTAAACATATATATATATATATATGTATATATATAATACAAATGATATATGAGCATATGCATGTATACATACATATATGTACATACCTACATCTACATGTATATACATACATGTATATATCATCATCATCATCATCGTTTAACGTCCGCTTTCCATGCTAGCATGGGTTGGACGATTTGACTGAGGACTGGTGAAACCGGATGGCAACACCAGGCTCTAATCTAATTTGGCAGAGTTTCTACAGCTGGATGCCCTTCCTAACGCCAACCACTCAGAGAGTGTAGTGGGTGCTTTTACGTGTCACCGGCACGAAGGCCAGTCAGGCGGTACTGGCAACGGCCATGCTCGAAATGGTGTCTTTTATGTGCCACCCGCACAAGAGCCAGTCCAGGGGCAATGGCAACGATCTCACTTGGCTTGCCGGGTCTTCTCACGCACAGCACATTTCCAAAGGCCTCGGTCAGTAGTCATCGCCTCGGTGAGGCCCAATGTTCGAAGGTCTTGCCTCACCACCTCAGCCCAGGTCTTCCTGGGCCTACCTCTTCCACGGGTTCCTTTAACTGTTAGAGTGTGGCACTTTTTCACGCAGCTATCCTCATCCATTCTCACCACATGTCCATACCAGCGCAATCGTCTCTCTTGCACACCACAACTGATGCTTCTAATGTTCAGCTTTTCTCTCAAGATACTTACACTCTGACGGGTATTCACATTGACATTACACATCCAACGGAGTATACTGGCTTCATTCCTTGCGAGCTTACGCATGTCCTCAGCAGTTACAGCCCATGTTTCACTGCCATGTAGCATGGCTGTTCGTACACATGCGTCATACAGTCTGCCTTTCACTCTGAGTGAGAGTCCCTTTGTCGCCAGCAGAGGTAAGAGCTCTCTAAACTTTGCCCAGGCTATTCTTATTCTAGCAGCTACACTTTCAGCGCACCCACCCCCACTACTAACTTGGTCACCCAGATAGCGGAAGCTATCGACTACCTCTAGTTTTTCACCCTGGAATGAGATAGAAGTTGTTTCCTGTTTGTTTAGTCTTTATTGCACCTGAACATCTGCCACATACAAAAACTAACTTCCTAGTTAACCTGCCTTTGATATTGCTGCACCTCTTATGTGTCTATAGCTTGCACCGGGTACATCTTATAGAGTTACTACCTACTCCTTTTCTACATATTGAGCAGGGCCATCTACCTGAAGGGGTTTGTGTTTTATCTACCTTCCTACTTATTAGGATTTTGGTCTTAGCTAGGTTGACTCTAAGGCCCTTCGATTCTAGTCCTTGCTTCCACACCTGAAACTTCTCCTCTAGTTCTGATAGTGACTCCGCAATTAGTGCAAGGTCATCAGCATAGAGGAGCTCCCAGGGGCAACCTGTCTTGAACTCCTCTGTGATCGCCTGGAGGACTATGATAAATAAGAGGGGGCTGAGGACGGAACCTTGATGGACCCCTACCTCTACCCGGAATTCTTCACTGTACTCATTTCCAACTCTCACCTTACTGGCAGCATCTCTGTACATGGCTCGCACAGCTCTCACTAACCATTCTTCTATCCCAAGTTTCCTCATTGACCACCAGATAAGGGAGTGGGGGACCCTGTCAAAGGCTTTCTCCATGTCAACGAAAGCCAGGTACAGAGGTTTATCCTTGGCTAGGTATTTCTCCTGCAGCTGTCTTACTAGAAATATGGCATCAGTAGTGCTTTTATCTGGCACAAACTCAAACTGCATCTCATCTAAATTGATTCGCTCCCTAATTAGTTGGGCTATGAACCTCTCCGTAACTTTCATAACCTGATCTAACAGCTTGATGCCTCTGTAATTATTTGTATCTAAAGTGTCACCTTTACCTTTGTAGCAGTTGACTATGATGCTGCTACACCAGTCATTGGGTATGACTCCTTCGTGTAACACCTGGTTTGTAATACGGGTGACTAGGCTGTAGCCAACACTGTCAGATATTTTGAGCATCTCTGCAGTGATTCCTGATGGGCCGGGGGCTTTCCTTGTCTTCATACTCTTAATTGCTTTATCTACCCTGGTACTATCAACTCGGATAGCTGGTCCCTCTGTTGGGTCGACATACGGTAGGCTCTCTATCTCCCATTCATTCTCTTTATGTATATATATATATATATATATATATATATGGCTCGTAATGAGACGCAGTTTAGGGCAGCGATGTCAAATTCTCTTATACACCAGATGTGCCATCAAAACTCTTGATTGGACCATATCAGGTGGGGGAGAAGAGCCATGCAAGGAACGTGAAGAGAGCACAGCATAAAGACGGAAAATCACGGTGGTGCACCAGCATGACCGCAGCCACTTGGCTGAAACACATAAATAAATAAATAAAATATATATATATATATATATATATATATATATATATATACATACATACATACATACATACATATATATATATATATATATATATATATATATATATATATATATATATATATACATACATACACACACATATACATACATACACACACATATACATACATATATATGCACATGCATAGATACATATATACATAATGCTCATACATAAATACATACATGTATTTATATAGATGCATACATACACATACATAAATAAATATGTAGCGCTGTGGCTTTTGCAGTTGTTGAGCAAAAAGCTTAGACATATTTGCAGAATTCCTTTTGTAGCATCTTCCCTTGCATCTAACACCATTCCAAGTCCAGCTGTTTATTTAGGATAATACCCAACTGATGCTTTGGCCAAATGCCATTTATGATACTGTCGCTTTCAGCTCTCTCTCTCTCTCTCACTCTCTCTCACACTCTCTCTCTCTCTCACTCTCTCTCACACTCTCTCTCTCTCACTCTCTCTCTCACTCTGTCTGTCGGTCTGTCTCTGTCTCTCTCTCCCTCTCTCTCTCCCTCTCCCTCCTACCAAGTTGTCATCTCCAGTTTCTAGAATCTCAAACTCACCTATTTACTTTATATATCTGTATGTATGTGTGTGTGTGTGTGTGTCTGTATGTGTGTGTGTATGTGTCTATATACACACATGCGTATACATACATATATGTGTCTGTGTACATATATACATATATAGAGATGTACATACACACATAATGTATATATGTCTATACCTATATATATATATATATATATATATATATATATATATATATGTTATGTTTATGTATAAATACATATATATACACATATACGCACACACACACACACACACACACACGTATATATGTATATATGTATGTATGTTTGTATCTATGTATGTGTGAATTTGTGTATTTTAATTTTAGTGTTCATTCACTACTATTACCACTACCGCTACTACTACTACTACTACTACTACTACTACTACTACTA
>NC_142929.1:59727706-59735206 GCF_046866305.1 Octopus bimaculoides | reverse complement strand
CTCCAAACAAGTCTGGCTTACAGTTGTAAAGCTCGTAGGGCAGACCATCCAAACCCGGAGATTTGTCCCTCGAGCATCCCGCCATCGCGTCCCTCACTTCCGCCGCCGTGATGGCACCTTCGCAGCACTCCGCCTCTCTTGCCGAGAGTCGTGGCAGGCTGTGCAGGTAGGCACTGAAGTCCACCCTGCGTTCTCGCTCGCCATTCGTCCCAAACAGTCGAGCAAAGTGCCGCTGAAAGGCCTCACACATTTTGCTTGGCTCGAGCAGTTCGCGCCCCTGTTCGTCCACCAGAGACCGAATGGTGGCTTTGTTGCCCTGTTGCGCCTCCGCCACCCGGGCCTCTCGTGCGGCTCCAACACCTTCGTTTCTTAGAGCACGCATCCTAGCCCTGACAACGCACCCTTCGTGTTTGGCGTTGAAGTGTTGGTCAAGGGCCAACCTCGCCGCCAAAACGTCGGATGCGATGCCACTTCTAATTGCCTCTTCTAGCTTCTTAACTAGTTCACCCTCTACTCTGTTTCTGTCTATGGCTAGTGCTTTGCTATACCTAACCGCTTCTGCTTTTATTGCTCTCTTGAGGGCAAACCACCATTTGTTATTGATGATGGCTCCTGTCAAAGCCCTCTTTACTAACGTGCTAATCCGGTCTCTGAAAACTGGTCTCGACGGGAAAGACGCGTTTAGTTTCCAGTAACCGGAGCCCTGCCTATGTGTCTTATCTAAGTCTAGCGTACACGTCACAAGTTTGTGATCCGTGTAGCTGACTATGTGAAATTGTGGACACCCTATGCTATCTCTATCTACTCTCCTACACAGTATTCTATCTAGATACGATCTCGACGACCCGATGCGGTTTGTCCATGTCCACATTGGCGCATTCGGGTAATCGAGTCGGTACCTGTCAGACAGTTGAAAGCGTCTGAGCAGGTCTTTGAGGCATTTGCATCCCCGTCTATTCCTATCTCTGCCAACATAGTCTAGATGCGTGTCCAAGGTAGCATTCCAATCCCCCACTAAAAGTAAAGGACGAGACGTTCCTAGGAATACTTCTAGACGTCGAAAGAAATCCGGCCTACCTGTTAAAGGTGGTGCGTATACTGATATGAGTCGAAAAGCACACCCATCGCTGCCATCGACATCCAGAACAACCAATCTACCCTCCGGGTCTATGAATACTGTCTTTACTTCGAGATCCAGACTCTTGCGAAAGAGTACCGCCGTGCCACTACCGCCCATTCTCGGCAGACAGGGAGAAAAATAAATGTTAAACTGTCTGCCAAACATGGACGATAGGGCCCGCGTATCATGGAGTCTGGTCTCGCTTATGGCTATGATTTCTAGTTTATGTGACTTTATGTCATTTAGGAGGTACCCTTGTTTCCAAGGGGACCCCAAGCCACGCGCATTTACACAACCAATCTTGAGCATCATTTTGATTTGAGTGTTAAAGTTTTATAAAGAGAGTCACTTACCGTTTGAGAGTTTTTGTGTCTCCTCCTTCGGGTTTTCTTCGAGGAGATCACTATATAGTTTTTTCGCCAGGTATTTTTGGCATTTGCCAACTGCCTTTGGAAAAATAGATTTTAGTGTGTGGTGCAGGGTTGGTGTTATGTGTAGTATTTTGATGTGTTCTGGCGGTGTTGTGTATGGGTGGTTGCTGGTTTTTATGTCTTCGTTTGTTATGTTTGTTTTTGTGTTGATGTATTCCATCAACTCTGAGTTTTTTGTGTTGATGGCAGTGAGCATTGTGTGTGTACTTGCTTTTGGGGTTTTGTTGCTTGTGTTGTAGTTGTGTGTGCTTGTGTTGGTGTCTGGAGTGTTTTCGGGAGTTGTGTATCTCCCTGCTTTGTTTGTGTTTGCTTTTCTTTTCTTGCTCCTCTTCCTCCTTCCTTTCTGGGCTATTTGCCATTCCTCATTACTTTCATCTTCCGACGAAGGTTCTGAGGAATCGGAAGGGGGTAGGGGCAAATTGTGAGCGTCTGTGTGTGCTTGTGTGAGTGGTTGTGTTGCTGTTTTTGTTGGTGCTGATGGCTTGTTATTTGTGTGAGGTGTGTGTGATGTGGGGGAGGGGGAAACAGTCTTGGAATTTTCTTTCTTTTCCCCTGCTTCCTCACTTGTTGTTTTTGCAGATGCTGTTGTCTTCTCAGTTGCCAGTGTTGCTTGTGTTTCTCTTGTTTTGATTGTTGATGGTGGTGTTGGTAGTAGGGTTTTTTTTCCGGGTTTTGGTGGTTGCCCTTGTTGCTTTTTTTGGTTGGCGGCGGTTGGGCAACTGTCCTTGAGGTGTGCCTCGCTGCCGCATACATAACAACGTGGCCGCCTTCCTTCCACCACTACATATAACTTGTGGTCCTTTGCCAGTTGGATGTGTGTGGGGATCTTTTGGCACTCCTCTTCAGTGATATGGAGGAGGACTTCGACTTTTTTTCCCCCTTCCCAGTTTTTCTCCTCTGCAGTAGCAATTTCTAATATATTTGCCTCCTCCATTTCGAGGCATATAGAACCTACTATCCACTGGGTTTCCACTTGTGAAGGGACATTCTTTACTGTCACCTTCGTCACTCTCTGTCCAAGATAACTCGGTATCATCACCAAGTCATCTGTGTGGAGAGAGAGTGTTGAAAATTCCTTCGCTAACTGTTCGCTCTTAAAGCGTACTAGGACCGTGGCAAATTTTCGTCCCCAAGTAACATGACTTTGAAAGGGCCATATCGGTTTGAGACAAATCTCAATTTTTTGGGTGGAGAAACTCTCCGGTCGCTTCGTTTTCTTGTTGATAAGTCTGTATGATATGTGCTTCTTGTTTGTATTTTCAATAATTGCTTTTGGTATGTGTATTTGTACAGTGTCACCTTCTTTCGTGAGAAGGGATTTTGTGTCATTGATTTGTTTTTGGGTGAATGTTAATATTGTTCTTTTTTCTTTCGTTGCATCGGCAAAATTTGTTTTTGTGATGCTGGCAGATATGTTGTTTGTGGCGTTTGTGGTGTTGTTTATCTTGTTCGTCTTGTAGTTGTTGATGGTGGTATTGACGGTGGTGTTGGTACTGCCAGGTTCAAAGGTGGTGGTAGTGGCGGCAGAGTTTGTCGAAGTAGTGGTGGTGTTGGTGTTGAAGGTCGGTGTCCTGTTGTTGTTGCTGTTGTTATTGTCACTGGTAGTAGCAGTGGTGAGGACAGTGGTCGTGATAGATAGATAGATAGATAGATAGATAGATAGATAAATAGATTCAAGGTGAATATCATACTTAAGTTTAGGCACCTGAATTAAGTATGGTATTATCCATACAATTCCAAAAGGTGATTAAAATTACTTATTTTGATTATGCATACACACACACACACACACACACACACATATATATATATATAAAATACACACATATATTGGTAATAATAATATTAGTCAGAAGAAATTGAGGAATTGTTCCTCAGTTTATTTATATACATGTAATCAGAGTTTTCAAATTTTCTAAGGAAATGAAATAGAATAGAATGAAATGAAATAAAATAAAATATTTACAACATTACATTCAAGAATTTGTCTAGACTGAGTAAAAACTTGTGCCCTGTAGAGGCACAACTTTTCTCAATCACTAGAGAAGATTGAATGACTTGAAAGCTTTAGTTACAGTCTGTAGCCAATTTATCTTTATCTTTGACACCTATTCATTATTGGTTTATCATTGATCACTGTACAATAGATTATTTTAAGGGTTGCCAAACAACAAAGTGTCATTGGCAAAAGGGCTGTGTTTAGAAATGGCTAAGAAATGTAAATCTTCTTGTTTATCGCAAACATTAGTGTTTTGTTTGGGACTTCAAAACACTGGTTTGTCAGACAGCTTCCCATAAAAGATGGATTTGCTTTGGAACAGTCAAGCATTTGTTTTGTCATTTTCTTTAAGGTTTTTTTTTTAACCCTTTTGTTACTATATTTCTGTTGAAATACACTTTCAATTGATTTTGAAAATAATGAAGAATTTAGTAAAATAATTTGGTCATTATTAAACTGGTATTTAGGACAAAAATCAACATGAGATTGTGATGGAAGATTTTAATTAAGATCATTAATTTTATATCATATAAAGAGAGGCAATCTCACACAATTTGGTATTAAAAGGGTTAAGCTGTTATTGAAAATAGAGCTTGTTTTAAATGATTTGAGTGACAATAGCATTTTGTTTCAAATTGAACTGTCAAATCGCAAGATTTATTGACAATATAGTTTTATTTCAAACTATCAAACAATTGTCATCATTGACAATAGGGTTCTGTTTGCAACTGTCAAATCACTTGTGTCATTAAAAATATGGTCTGGCTTTAAACTATCAAACCATTGGGTGTCATTTGAAAATAGTGTCTTGTTTGCTACTGGACTATCAAACTATTGGAGTCATTGAGATTTAGGTTTTGTTTTGGGCTGTCAAACCACTGATGTCAGTGACTACAAAGTTTTATTTCAAACTGTCAAATAACTGGTTTGCTATTGACTATAAGGTTTTGTTTTGAACTGTCAAACCACTGATTTTTTACTGATAAAGGGGCTTTGATGACATTATGAAAAACTGGTCAAACTGAGATGAAGGATGTACTTGAGTTACTTATTAAAAAAGCTTCTTACTTCAGAACTTTGTCACTGTTCCTGTCTCCAGGCAACTAAATCAGACTTTATAATTAAAGTGCAAATGGATATAGGGCTTAAAATATACAGCCATCACCATAATAAACTTGACCTGAAAGAGGAAAGTGAAATGTGAAAGACAGCTAGAGATGACAAGCAATGAAAACTACCTCATTGATTTGCAAGAAATACTTCAGATGATTTGTTTTACTTTGAAATGAGGAATGTACTAACTTTTATATAGATGATTTGAGACGGGAATATTGCTTTGAAGATCAACATAATGTAAAAGTGTGAGATAATATGCCTAACCCTGCATAAGCAGCATGTATGGTTAAGAAGCATGTTTTGCAATGGCATTGTTCTAGGTCTGGGAGCATGATCTTAGGTTGACCAATAACTTGAGAAAAGAACTTTGTAGAAGGAAACTATGTAGAAGCATTTGTGTGTGTGAGCGTCTGTGTGTGTGTGTGCATGTGCGTGTGTGTGTGTGTGTGTGTGTGTGTGTGTGTGTGTGTGTGTGTGTGTGTGCATGTGTGTGTTTCATAGTTGTGTATCAGTGAAAAGATATAAACATCCATGAGAAGCCAAAACCTTGTGCCATTTTTGCTGTCAGAAACGCAGTGAACGAAGGATTGGCCAGTTCACACACTTTAAGCTGTTTACCAACAGCGATATAATATTCATAAATAATTCCATAGAGAATGATGTAGGTTTGTTTTGAAGTAAACGATTCATTATGAATAGATAGATAGATAGATAGATAGATAGATAGATAGATAGATAGATAGATAGACAGGTAAGTAGATAGACAAAAGGAATGGGGTGCAAGGAATGGGAGGGAGAGAGAGAGAGAGAGGTGGTGGGTAGACAGGTAGGCAGACTGAAAAAGTTGTTGATCTTTCTGTGATGAAGTTGCTTAATTCTTGTCATCGTACTTATTGGTATGCAATTTATTATATATTGAATTTTAATTTTATATATCATTTAAATGTTGAAGAAACTTTTGAATCACCCTGTATATGTCATCATTATCATTTTATATCCAATTTGCCATACAAAAAGGAGTCTCATGGTGCTTCTGAGGCAGTATCTTATGACTGATGCTCTTTGTGTTTGTGACCATTTTAGTAGCCTCTTACAGTACGCAAGGTTGTAGGGTACCTGTTCCAAATTTGAGATACATTCAATAAGTAAGCACACGCACACACACACACACAGGTGTACATATACACACTTACACACATATTTGAATATACAAACAAGCTAAGTGCTAAGTGTGAATGTGTATCTATTTCAGTTACCCCTACTCTCAAAATGATTTAAGGTTTTGTATTGAGATAGATAATACCCTTTCTACTTTCAATTCTATTTTTAAGGAATCATTATCCTTTGAAAAAAAAAATCAGTTATTGAGACTTCTTTTTTAAACATCCAAATGCATCATGTATATAGTAGAAGAGGCTCCTAACTCTTCAACTAATTTAATAGTTGAAGATGGGACACTGAGGAGTACTATCATTAAGAAGGAAGAGTAAATAGACATAGAGATGAAAGAGTAAAGAGGAAAACAGTTTTGAAGATCAAGGAGAGAGAGAGAGAAGAGAGGTAGGGTAAGAGGTGACATTTCAAGAATTGCAAAGCTAGAGAATACGGTGATTACATGAACTTATAATGAAGATCAGTGGAATATTACTACAAAATCTAAAAGACTTATAAAATGACAAATGTAATAAATACATAAATATAAAAAAAAAATATAAAATGAAAATATCATAGACAGCATTCCAGTGTTTATCAGACAAACAAAGAAATTACGAAGATCTGGAGAAGACTTATGACTCTAAAAAGGAGATTACACACATTTTGTTTATACATGTGGTAGAGAAGAATATTCTGTAATTTGGTTCAGAGATTACTACAATTGGAAGAATAAAAGGCAAAAATAGGTAGATATATCTACAAGTGATAAAACTAATAACAGTGAGTATTCCATCACTGTTATGATAGAAGTTAACTGTTTTCTGAGAATAAATGTGACCTGTTGTTTATAGCATGAACGATACAGAAGGATTTTGAAGAAAGAAACATTCTTATAAAGGATACTTCAATAACTTGGCCAAGTAGATAGAGTACTTATTTATTTAGCTTACAACTCAATAGGTGTAGTTTGGTTTCTATTAGTATTTAAAATGGTACCAGCTGCTCCAAGCTGTAGTAGCACTGATTTTTATAAGCAATTTTTTAAACATGAGGCACTGAATTCAGTTTTATTTGCATGGTTGTTAGATCTGCCAGGCAGACCAACAAAATTTCATTCTAATCACACCATTCCATTTTGAAAAATAAGTGAAGAATACATTAGATGATGTAACCCTAGATACACTATGTATGATAAAAAGACAGGATGATTATGGTTGGGAAAACTATCATCAAAGATCTGTTCAGAAAGGGTTAACATAGAAGTAACAATATCAAATGGCAATATTAAATGTGAAGTGATTAAATGCTCATGGGATTTGCATTACAACATACAGACATTAAAATACACAAACAACACTCAAGTAATATTATATGAATTGAAATGTATAGTAGCTTTATGATAGATAAACACATCACAAAAACTTCATAAAGCAAAAGACAAAATGAATTACACCCTGCCATAAACTAAACCAACTATATACTACAAAAATACTGTAATTAAAACCTTTATGCCGATAACTAATCACGGTCATGTAAACCTGCAGATAAAATACTACTGACCAATGTGATTTATAAATTCTGTTATAAAAGTGAAAGTTGTAAACTTCATGACAATAACTGTTTCACTGTTCATATGAATGAAACATTTTTATTCTAGCTCACCTCATGCTAATAACTGG
>NC_142929.1:59700206-59722706 GCF_046866305.1 Octopus bimaculoides | reverse complement strand
AAAAAGGACTCCATCTAGTGAGAGATAAATATTATTTAATAAATGCAATATATATTTTTATGTGCTATTATTAGTTCCATGTGCTGAGAGAATGCCAGACAGTATTTTTTAACATGTCTGGTGTCCTAGTACAATCATCAGACACTGCCCACATAGTATAATGAACTAAAAAGTTTTAGTTTGTTATGCCATGTGAGCAGTGCCTGATGCTAGGACACGAGACATGTGACAAAATACTGGCTGGCATGCTCTCAGCCCATGAAATTAATAGTAGCACATAAAAACATATATTGTGTGTATTAAATAATACACACACACACACACACACACACACACACACGCACACTCAAGTGAATGGACAAATGAAAGAGAAGGGCATTCAACACATTTAATAGGAGTTACATGTATTATTTAAAACAGTTTGATTTGGTTCTATGCAACTTCAAGTTTCACTGGCCTCTAAGAGAAGCCCGTCTCTTTCAGGCCTTGGACAGGCTTCTGTTAGAAGCCTGCAAAACTTTACATCACGTGGAACTGTATCAAACTATTTTTAATGATAATGATAATAATAATAATAATAATGGACTCTCCCATTGAAGATGACATATGAGCATTCAATTTTTGCTGAATGACCTTCACAAACGGTTTGTTTATAGTGATCAAATGTACATTAGCTCACTCCCTCCATCAGATTGACATTGTCTGAGCAGGTGCACTGTGTACCTTGTATTAGGTGTCGAAGTGATTGCAGAACAACATGAAATGAAGTATTTTGCTCAAGACCACAGTACACCATGCAGTCTAGGAATTGAAATTACAATCACTAGATTGTGAGTACAGCACCATAAACACTACACCATACACCACACACACACACACACACACACACACACACATACACACACACATATCAGTAAACTTTTTAAAAGACGGTTGGTGCATCAAAACAATCTTAGCACCTCATTTAGTGTGTTGTGAAATGGAAAACGCTATACATTAGTAAAGAATAAAAAGTTTTGAATGGTACAACAATGCACTGTAATACAAAAAATGGACTATATACCTGTTGTAATTTAGTTATCTATAGTCCGATGATTTTTTTGGAATACAATTCCTTCTTCAGATATTTTTAGATGGAGTCTCTGCTATAAATTAGTGATGTGTTGGTTAAGGCACCAGCTAAGAAATAGATAATTTATTCCTGTTAGAAGTTCTGTGTTGTGTCTACAATCAGTCAACTCAATTGCTGTAATCTACTCAGTTGACACACAATGGAGAGTATTTACTTCTCTAAGCTATGATACCACAGTAAAATCAACAAGGTGCTTATATGCTTGTAGTGCTGGTTTCAAATTCTTCTATGGTAGCCAGAAATGTCATTATGTATACAGCTTAGGATCCTTTGTTTTCTGGATCCTCTCAGTTCAGGCTGTCATTGAATCCATATTATGGGTGGGTGCTTCTTTAATATGTTGAATGGTTGGTTGGCTGGTTGGTTAGTTGGTTGGTTTGCTAGTTGGCTGATTGGCTGGTTGGTTGGTTGGTTGGTTGGTTGGCTGGTTGATTGGTCAGTTGATTGGTCAATTGGTTGATTATTTGATTGGCTGACTGGTTGACTGGTTGTTTGGTTGATTGGCCAGTTGGCTGGTTTGTTGGTTGGTCGGTTGATTGGCTGGTCAGTTTGCTGGCTGGTTGGCTAGATGGTTAGTTGTTTGATTAGTCAGTTGGCTGGTTGGTTGATTGATTGGTTGGCTGACTTGCTGGTTGTTTGGTTGATTGGTCGGTTGTTTGGTTAGTTGATTGGTCAGTTGGTTGATTAGTTGGCTGGTTGGCTGACTAGCTGTCTGGTTGGTTGATTGGTCAGTTGGTTGGCTAATTGATTGGTTGATTGGTTGGTTGGTTAGTTGGCTTGTTGGATGATTGCTTGTTATCTAGCGATATGTTCTGCTTGAGAAGACCCATTCACCTATAAGCAGAAATCTTTCAGTCATGACTCTTCTAGTCTTTTCATATATCCACCACTATTCTACTTTCATTCAAGAAAACTACAGTCCGGACATATCATAGTACCTAACACTTAAGAGTTCTTACTTGAAACTTTATAACAGAAACAAAGGACGTAAAAATCCATCACCTCTGTAACTTTTCTGTCTTTGTTGAGAAAGCAGAAAAATGTTTAGAGGCTGAAATGGTGGTTGCTAAGATGTGTTGCCTTATATGAATTTAGACAATGTAGTCTCGTCATTTAAGACAATAAGGATGTGGAAATTAATAGAGATTGGCCTAATAATCTTCTTTTGTTGTGATGGTAAATGGATTAGTGGAATCATAGTGCATGAGTACTTGGTTCTTGGTCTCTTCACATAGAAGATTCTGATAAAAAGACAGAGAAAACAAGGAATATTACTCAATACTTTATTGGTTCTGTATTCTTTGACTTCAAAGAGGTGAAAAACATGGTTGACCATGATATAATTTGAGCTAAAAGTGCAGAGGGTCACTCAGAACAAATTCTGAAAATTTCAGAAATGCAGAATTCTGCAATTCTACAATTTTAGAGTTTCAAAATATTTCACAATCTTTTGCAATGAAATTTGCTGTTCTAAATTTTGAGCAGTTTGAATAAATGCTCAAATTCTGTAGAACACAAAGTAAAAATTGCAACAGAGTTTCTGCCAGTTCACAAATTTGGATTAATGAACAATGACTCGGCTACTATTAAATCTCTGTAGTCTGGCTAACCATTACCTCATAACAAATGATGGCATTTTTATCTGCTTCCTACCAGAAGATTTTTTAACTCTTCCCCTATAGCTTACACCTGTCAGTAGTTAAGAAGGAGAGTTAGTGAGAAGAATTCTCAATCTATCACATAAATGCATCAACATGAGACAAATATAAACTATTTTAAGCTGGAATTTTACCTTGAGCAATAAATGAAATCAAGACGTATTATAATATGATATTTATTTTAATTATATTGCTTTGTATTACATTAATTTGGGAGTGGCAGACCAACCATACTGCCTGATTTAATAACCACCAGCTAAGTTTCAGATTCCTTTTGTTAGTTTCACTCCATTCTAAGTATTTAGATCAAACTTCCATTCCTCTCTGACTGTCTTTTATCTTTTATCTTTTACTTGTTTCAGTCATTAGACTATGGCCATGCTGGGGCACTGCTTTGAACCTGGAACTATGTGGTTGAGAGGCAAGTTTCATACCACACAGCCATGCCTGTGCTAATGTTTTTTTGTTTTTAATATTTGGTCTGAGTAGATTGACCTGCAGTTTGCCAAGTTATACATCCAGCCACTTTAATCTCACCAACCTGGGAAAAGCTGTAAAGGTCATAGGTATTATCCTTTCTATCTTTCTTAGGGAAGAAAACTTGGAAAGAACAACCATTATAACACTGCTGTCCTCACCCATGGGGGTTTCGGTAATAAGACCATCAAACAAGGAGATACAATCTCTCTAAAGCTCCTCGCTGCACATCTAGAAATTACTATCAGAGACATTGATTGAAAAAGTAGGGTCAACATCTACAGGTAACATAATGCTCATCAAAGAAACCTCAAACCAGCCATAGATCATGCTGACAGAGCTGACCATCCAGAGTTTAACTGTAGACCCCAAGACTGCAAGCAAAATATACACAGTGTGAAAATGTAGTACAAGGTCAATTTGTGTTTTAGGAAATGATCAAAATGAGGAAGTGAAGGAGTATATTCACCTGGGGCAAACAGTAAATATATGCTAAAGCAGGAATGCTGAAATCTTGCACAGAGTAAGAGCAGGGTGGAAGGCTTTTCCTTGATTAAAGATATGCTCAAAGTCCTGTTGGATAAAATTCTGTGCACTGTACTACCAAGGCTCTTGTATTCAAGTGAAACTTCGTATTACAGTAAGATAAGCAATTTTTATTAACGAAAATTCTATATTCACATTTAGTGATGAGAACAATGTGTGTGTGTGTGTTTGCACATTGTACAAAAAAACAAACTGGAAAAGTAATCTGAGATTATTTTAAGGTATTAAAAATTATGAAAGTACTTTTTGATTAAATTGAACATTGATACATGCAAATATTTCATTGCCACTCTTTATCATGCACATTAGTAGCATACATATTAACATTTACAATAAGGCAGGCTGAAGTTGACCTTAATAAGTCAAACTCCACTAAATGTTTGGCATCTTACACTTCAAAGAACAATTTAATTTATCGTGATGAAAAAAAAAGATTAAATGAGATATAAACCCTGACAGATTATCAAAATGAGTAACTTTTGTGACATAATTCCAAGCAAGAAACCTGCTAAATTCTGTGTCATCTTCAAAAACTGTCCTTCAAAGAAAATATTCTACCATGTTAGTCATTCATTTGTTAAGAATATTTTTAGCTTTATCCATTACAGAATATCAAATTCCAAGATGTACAAAATCAGATTATTTAAATTCTTGGCTTTATCTTCTGATCCAGAATCATATTGACCCTTCATATCTGAACTGGATAGAAAAACACCCTCAAATGCACAGGGGAGTGGTCATTGCTTCACTGCAAATTGTCCAGTCACACGAGTTAATCCAACTCGCACTAAGACACAAAGTCTCTAATGACACAATTTCGCTATGGAAACCAGTTCATAAAATGCTCTGTCATTGACTAATCTTCTTATATTATCAAGCACAATGTTCAAATTATCCTAATTTCAATGAAAAGGCCCTGTATTAAATTTCAAGGAAGACTGCTCAATTTTCCAAAAGCTTAGATATTTATCAATTTGTAGCCTGACTTCAAAGAATAGAACTAAAATCCAAAGATGTAATCTTTCTTCTTTCAATGCCTTATTTCTCAAATACACCCTATAACACTTGGTGAAAATGGTAATTCTTGTAGAATATTAAACAGTTCATTTTCTTCTGTACTTCTTTATTTGCAGTGTATCAACACTTACTGTTGCTGCTTTTATATTTTTTTCATAATTGATACAGAAAGTATGATACATCCATTTGCTTGTTTAGGAATCTGTTATATCAACTTTATATATGGTCTACATATATATGTATAATTCAAATAAATATAGTCATTGTTAGAACCCTGAAGTAGATTTCATGTCATATAAGAAGATTTAGGAATCTATCACCTGCTTTGCAAATTCTTCAGTATTTTGATTTTAAGTGGAATAAGCTGAAGTTTCTGCGTAAAAGCTTGCATTCCCTAAATGACAGCACAGAGAGCTGAGTTAGCTGTCTCTTGCACATTTATATAACCAAACAATAATCCTCAGTCTAATATATATTTGCCACTGCATGTTCCCTCATAATCTTCACTGTCATTAATATAAAGAATTCTTTTTGATATTAGTATGTGGTCACAAGTTTATAATGAAGGTTTATATTTCTGCATTACAGTATTTCTGAATATTTCTCTGTATTCAAGTCGACTCAAGTCATTTTCATAGTATTTCTACCATTTAAGACAGCTAAATTATTCTTATCAATCTCTACTTCCTATTTCATCCCTAAGTTTACTTTATGCATTCTTGACTGGTCCACGACAGAATTAAATATTGGTGTAGCTTCCACACAAGTGTTCCATTCAGGTTGGTAATCCATGTGGCACCCATCCCCTCCTCAGCATATGGGTTTTCTTGGCTTTCAAGGAGCTCATTTGCTGTTGAGAAATTTTGTTTTTTAATCCTGCTGGCTGTACTTAACAATCTCTTCTCTGAGTAAGCCTAGAAGGGAACTAGTTTAATCACTGACCATACAGCTATGAGTCTGTAGTTACTGGATTACATGGTTACCAATGGTGGGTTTTCATTGTCCAATGATAGAAGTGGTTTTGATTTGACTCTGTATATCTGGGACTCAATTTATTGAACTTTGTAAGCTTTGATTTGAAAGTATAAATAGATATAAATAAATATATTGTCTGATACTCTACTGTTGCTGCCAGACCAGTCACAGAAAAATATTTAGTTGAAGTGGAATGGTTCTAAATAGAACTCAAAACAAAACAGTAAACTTGAGTTTGAAGGAGCTCGAATTAGCTGTTTTGAGACAATTTAAAAATGAATATTTTGAAATCACAAAAAGTATCTTTCATTTATAACATTGGATTTAGAGCAATTAAAAGTGGATTTAAACGACTGGAAAGCTTAAATCATTTTCTCTTTCAATTAGTATACAGTTTTGGCTTACTTGATGCATTGCTTTTTTTCTTAATGATTAATTAACCAAATATTGGTAATTGGTTCAATTGTTAAATTTAGGAATTCTCAAATGATGTTTTTCTCATGACACATGAAAATATTTCGAGATAGTTTATGCATAAAGTAAAAATGAAATATTCAAAATATATATATTTTTTTGACTATTTATACCTCTTCATTATTAAGTGAATGACCCTTGCATAACTAGTACTGATTCCTTTTCTAAGAATCTCAAATAAATTCCAAAAGAGAAACAAATAGAGCTAGTACTGCAAGAGTTAATAATTAAATAAATAACAACATATCTGCTTTATGTATTATGTAATTTGCTTAAAATTGTGTTCTCTCAACTGTTAATGGGAACATATAATAGTTATATTTTAAATTTATATTTGTACTGAAAATAGTACAATATCTTAACCTTTTAGCATTTAAACCTGCTATACCTGGCCAAAATATTCTACCTGTTTTATGTTAAAACTGACCAGATCCAACCTCTCTCACCTACCCTACAAAGTTATTCTGAAAATAAATAATCGCATCATCGAAATCTTGAGGCTATGATCAATTAAAAACAATGATTAATTCAAAACAGTGTGAATAAATAAGCATTATATTTGATAGAATAAGCTGAATACTAAATGGTTGAAAGAAGTTGTATAAGTATATAAATATACACTGATTAATGTATGTGTGTTGTATACACATAGCATAACATGAGGTTTGTGGACAACACAGGCAGCCACTTTTTATATGCGTGTTTGCTGCAATTGAAAATATGTTATGTTTAAGTAAGTAGGTAGTCAGTTTGGTTGTCACAAAAAATAGCCAAAAGCCATAGTATACCACTAACTTAACTTGAGTTTTAACTTTAATGGTATACTTTTTTGGTGGTTGTGTACACCTTATTCTGTCTACAGAAAAATATACCAGAGTTTAAAAAACTATTAGTTGTATATTTCTCTGTGGAAAGAACAGCCTCTGAGAAAGATTCTTATTAGAGTTGAAATTTGATTCTGGTTATTTACTAATTTTCTATCTGTAGTAAAATGCATAAAAAAGAAGCACATATGTATATCTATCAGTGCATATTTACACATCTGCACAGCTTCAGTTAAAAATCAAGTACAGGCATACCTCGCCCTACATTGCTAATTGGTTCCAGGAGACACAACTTAAGTCAAAAAACGACTTAAGTCAAATTAACTTGTCTCTAGGCGAGGCTAGGCCGAATTTACTTGTCTCTAGGCTAAACCAATAATAACCATTCCCAGTTCTATACTTACAGTGTTATAGCATGATGCTTAACACTTTCACTATGAATTTTCTTAGGAGCCATGGGGGCAAAAAATAAAGTCACAAATGAATAAGAATGAGA
Source organism: Octopus bimaculoides (assembly GCF_046866305.1). Lineage (NCBI taxonomy): Eukaryota > Metazoa > Mollusca > Cephalopoda > Octopoda > Octopodidae > Octopus > Octopus bimaculoides. Next base: position 59,715,107 of record NC_142929.1, on the reverse strand, counting down.
AAGTAGCCGATAAACAGATGTAAACAAATTTGAATTCAAAACGATCGTGGAAATCACAAGTGACAAGGACACCTAACGGTAGATATTGGAACTGCAGTGCAATATGATCTCCGAAAGACTGATAAATAAGACAACACAGCTGATATCATGATTTTGTTCACTAAGCTACACTACTTTATGGTGTGTATCTTAACATTTACTGTACATATTTTAATATGATTTATATGCTTTTATTCTTATTTATTGTACAGTAACATGATTCTATGTGCTTTAAATGGCTTTCTAGAGATTTTACGACTCCAATATTTGTGGCAGACAAGCGTAAAGTTGAGTAAAATGACTTGACTTGATTTTTATTTTACCATGTATTACTTTTGAAAACTGACATATAATCATGAATGACTTAAATCAAAACGACTTAAGCTGAGGTATGCATGTACTAGTTTTCAGTACAGATGTGTATTTATGTTATCTCTCAGTTGCTTGGTACATAGTTTAGTAATTATATTTTACCCTACAAATATAATTGCAAAACTAAATATAAAATAATTTGAACAACAGAAAATAATTTAATACTCATTTCTTTATTCCTTTATTCTTTTATTCTTTTACTTGTTTTGGCAATATGACTGCAGCCATACTGGGGCATTGCCTTGAAGGGTTTATAGTCGAACAAATTAACCCCAGGACTTATTTTTGAAGCCTAGTACTTATTCAATCAGTCTCTTTTGCCAAAGACACACCAACACCAGGGACATAAATATACCAACACCAACTGTCAAGCGATGGAGGGGGGGAGCAAACACAGGCACAGACACACGCACAAGAGGACCCATCAAGCCAAGTGAAATTGCAGTCGTGGCAGATACTCGTGTCATGCAACTGGCATTCATGCCAGTGCATGTAAAAGCACCCATTACACTCTGAGTGGCTGGTGTTAGGAAGGGCATCCAGCTGTAGAAAACCTTGCCAAATCAGACTAGAATTTGTTGCAACCCCTACGTTTACCAGCCCTGGTCAAACCGTCCAGCCCATACCAGCATGGACAACAGACATTAAATGATAATGATGATGATGATGCATACATTTTTTATGTATATATATATATATATATATTTATATACCCACATTCATTAGACAATGAACTTTGCTTATGAAGAACTATTGAGGCAAGTGTAAACAAAGCAAAGTCGCTGACGTGGCCTATGACAGTACTGTCTGATTGACACTCGAGCCAGTGGAACGTTAAAAGCACATCCGAGCATGATCCTTACCAGAGCCACGGATTGGCTCCTGTGCCAGTGACACATGAAAAGCACCATTCGAGCATGATTGTTGCCAGCATTGCCTTACTGGCACATGTGCCGGTGGCACATGAAAAACAACATTTGAGCGTGGTCATTGCCAGTGCCACCAGACTGGCTCCCATGCAGGTAGCATGTAAAAACACCTTTTGAGCATGAGCGTGGTCGTTGCCATAACCACCTGACTGGCCCTCATGCCAGTGATGTGTAAAAAGCACCCACTACACTCTCGGAGTGGTTGGCATTAGGAAGGGCATCCAGCTGTAGAAACTTTGCCAGACCAGATTGAACCTGTTGCAGCCTCTGGCTCACCAGTCCGCAGTCATACTGTCCTACCCATGCCAGCATGGAAAGTGGACATTAAACGATGATGATGATGATGATGATATCTATATGTATGTATGTATATATATATATATATATATGTAAATAGATATGTATAATGGGCTTCTTTCAATTTCTGTCTACTAAGTCCACTCACAAGGCTTTGGTCAGCCTGAAGCCATAGTAGAAGACCCTTGCCCAAAGCGCCATGCAGTGGAACTGAACTCGGAACCATGTGGTTGGGAAGCAAGCTTCTTACCACACAACCACGTCTGCACCTATTCATAATTATTAAGTATAGTTGCTATAACTTTATATTTAGAATTTCAGTACATGTTTCACACACCTTTTAAGTTTAATTTTTGCAGTATTCTTAGTTATATCCTGCAACGCAGCACCATGCCATGGATGTGTGCACAGTTTGAGAAAACCATTGAGCTAAGGCAGTGAAGTTTTTACTTTACTTATTGAGTTTAAATCCATAGCAGCCTAGCAGTTGTCTCTCTGGGAAGGACACTTAACATCAAAATATGTCACGGTTCACATAAGTGCACAGACAGGTATCAGATCATCAAGGGATATTACTTACCATAGTCTGGTATTCTATACTATCCAGGGGGGCACATCTATCACTTTTCCATTAAAAAATTTGAGTTATAAATGTTCAGCTAAACACGTCTTACAAACCCACCAGGGCTTCTCTTGGAGATATTTACTCTGTAACTTTCCAAAATACAGGGGAAAAAATAAATGTAAAATGAAGAAGGGAACTTGAAGGTAAAAAACCCCCACGAATATTCTAGATTGCTAGTAATCAGTGTATCATTTCGATGCCTTAATTCCAAGACCAAAGAGAGGAAACTGTCATGAACGCTCCCTTATGTCACAAAAAGCAGCTGTTTGATGAAGCATAAGGAATCAGTTGAATTTTGTTTGTTGTAATTTTATATTTTAATTTCTTGTTTGTAACCGAACACCCTGATATCATTCAGATATAACACAGAGTATGTGAGTGGGCAGCCTTGAGTGGCAAAGATTGGGTGTTTGGGTATGTGCCTAAAAGAGAGAGAGAGAGAAGTGAAAGTAGGTTTATCTCAGGAACTTTGTTCTCCCCTCTGTCTTACCTCCTCCCCCTCCTCCCCCTCCTCCTCCTCCTCCTCTTCCTATACACAACAGTGCTTTCAGTTCGTTTACCTGATGACTATCAACTTACCTTGTTATGTGAGTATGCCTGAAAACTGAATTCCTCTTCATTTCTCCCACCATACCTCCTAACATCACAGCCCTTCAGAACCATTCACCATTAACTCTCCTGTCCTTTTTTTGCTTTATTTGTTTTTTTTTTGTTTGTTTTGTTAGTCATGTCTTTTCTATTTTTTCTTTTCATCACTGACATCATCATCATCATCATCATCATTATCATCATCATCATCATCATTAGTATATTCTCTTTTGCTTCATCATCATCATCCCACTTTCCTTCTCATCACCATCAATATATATAGCCTCTCACTCATCATCCTCATCATCATTAATATCGTTATCAACAGCAGCACTACCACCATCATCCACATCACCATCAGCTCTACCATCGTCGTCACAACATCTACTACCCTCCTCCTCCTTCTCCTCCTCCTCCTCCTCCTCCTCCGTATCGTCATCATCATCGTCATTGTCGTCATCATCAACATCACAACTTCCATCAACATCATCATCATCATCATCATCAGTTATATAACTTCATAATCATTGTCATCATCTGTAATTTATACATCATCATCAACATTGTCATCATCATCATCATCATCTTCATCATCATCATAATCACTAAATGGGGTTATTTCCTTTCTGAAGAGAGGATTACATACGCAGAAAATGTAGGATGTACACTGAAATATATGGTCATGTGGCGAACTAGAATCCTACCTTCTTTGATCTGAGGTTTTCATTAGTTCCAAGAAAATTCTTTACCAATAAGGTCTTAATGCTTTATGAGTAGCTCTGTTTCTTACTTCACATCCAGTGGCAGTTCACACTTAAATCTAATTGACTAAAGCTTTGCGGCAATGTAAGAATACCCATTATCATCATCAACATCATCACCACCATTTCTACCACCACCACCACCATTATCATCATCATCATCATCGTCATGAAAATATAATCTGTGTCATCATCATCATCATCGTCATCAAAATATAATCTGTACCATCATCATCATCATCATTGTCATCAAAATATAATCCATAAGGGCTGATGAACTTAGTCCATGAAGATTTTGTTAATTTTTAATTAAAGGTAATTTATTCAGTTTTACCTCTCCATTTTTTCTGCTGATATTCTTGGGTAAGGCAAGACAGCAAGCTGGCAGAATTATTAGCATGGCAGGCAAAATGCTTAGTGCCATTTCATCCATCCTTACATTCTGAGTTCAAATTCCACCAAGGTCAACTTTACTTTTCATTCTCTCACATTCAATAAAATAAGTATCGGTTGAGCTCTGGGGGGTCAGTGTAATTGACCTCTCTGATATTACTGGCGTTGTGTCAAAACTTGAAACCAATATTATATGGTAAGACAAACAATGAATGTGCCACAGTCTCACATCTTTAGTTTAGAAGTTTGTAATTTTGTGCCTGAGTAAGAAAAAAAATGTTTTACATAGTTCCTTTGTATTGTTTCTTGTTTTTTGTTCACCTAAAATTCCACTGAAACCTGTTGGCTAAAAAGGTAGAACATGAAAGGTGCAACAAAAAATTCAAAGCAAACACAAAGATGAAAATTAGTTCTCGTTGTCTTTGTTTATTTGTTGTTTTGGGAAATTATTATCTTCATTTAGTTATTTTGATTTGTCATCAATGTACAATCAGTGTATGATTGCAAATACATGTGGCTGAAATGTGGTTCCTCCAAAGGGTCTCTGGAGTAATGTAACTTGATGTGAGTTCAGTTCCTGGTGGTGTGTTGTGTCCTTGAGCAAAACATTTTGTTTCACATTGTTCCAGTTCATTCAGCTGGCAAAAATGAGTTGTACCTGTAATTCAAAGGGTTAGCCTTGTCACATTCTGTGTTGCACTGAATCTCCCTGAGAACTACATTAAGGGTACACATGTCTGTGGAGGGCTCAGCCACTTGCACATTAATTTCACAGGCAGGTTTTTCCATTGATAGGACCCACTGGAACCCTCATCATCATAACCGATGGAGTGCCACTTTGTGTAGTTTGGAGATCAGTGAGTCTCTCTAGTTCAGGCTGCATTGAAAGGTCTCAGCTCTGGTACTTTTAGATATGTGGTTAGAATGTCTCAAGAAAGGATCATGAAACAAATTGTTCAAGCCAAGTCAGGTGGCAGATGTAAGGATAGAGCCCAAGTGGGATGGTTGGATAATATCCATAGTCTCAGCTGGTCAGTTGTTTCTGACTGGACCCTAAATAGGAATTTACCCCACCCCCCCCGCCCATGTCCCTTCAAGGAATAATGGATAACAAGAATGGATGGATGGATGGATGGTTGGCTGGATGGATCAATGTGTAAGGACTTAATATAATGATTTTACAATTTGTAGAGTCCAAAACTTAGGTACTGGATTATCTGATTCTAGTTGTCCATTTTTATAATGTTCTTCCTAGAGGTAAGACAAAATTTTTCCTGTTTGCTGCCCTCACACGTCTTTGCCAGTATATATACACACTGAAGCTTTACTATAGCGTCCTAAATGTATTGACTGCTATTTCCAGTAAATATTGGTGCCTTCTTGTAGCACTACTCTATATTTATACTTCTACCTTTACAGTGCTTTATTTAACTGGAAAGTAATACATTTGTATTGCAATATTTTATTTTTCATATATATATATATATATAGGTAAGGGGGTATGTATATATCAGTATGTATGTGTAATGTATTTGTGTGTGTTTGTTGTTGATGAATCAGTAAGTTACCGGATGCTGTTCTACTATGTTGATTATAAACTACTGAGGATGACAGCTCTTGAGTGTGAAAGCAAACATTATCCAGGTGATACATAAAAATCTTCAACAAAAGCCAACACCACATTCCTGATTTCTAAAGGCATGGAATTAAATAACCAAAGCCCTTTTAATGATAGTTTGTAGTAATATATTTTAACTCAATTGTCATCTGATATTTTTGGCAGCTGACACTATCATTTCGGTCTTATTTATTCCATGGAGTTTTAATCCATAAAGCACTGTACCTAATTTGTAGTTTAACTTCAGGTCAATCCTGACTCAAAGCATTCAGGCTGTGACTACCATATTTGATGGCATAAAAGAAACACAAACATATTAGGTGCTTCTCAATATCCCAAAAAACCGTTTTTAGTGCATTCATCATCTGGTCAAGCTTGCTCAGATGTTTTTAATCTGTGCATGCCATCCATCTTGGTCCTGCATTATTTGAGAGAGGTCTTCAAGGAAGCATCCAGTGTTTCTGGTGAATTGTTTTACATACAGTGTGTTTGAACAACTTGCTTTAGTATGGCTGTGCTTTGGCATCCATAGCAGCAGGTCACTTTTGCCAGCTCTTGTTTAGTTTCCCAGCAATGCCCCACAAAGTGCAAACACCTTTATCTTATAGTAGTGGAAGCAGGTAGGAAACCTCCATACAGTTGTTTCTTGGTGAGATGAGTTCTCCAAGGTATGCTCTAAATATTTGGGTGTAAGTTCTATCCAGCTTGGATTCCAGGTTTTTGGTGGGGGTTTTTTGTGTGTGTTTTAAGATATTAAAGCATACAGGCCCAACTTCACATATAAGACCCAGGGTGGTTCTTTGTGACACCTATGGCAAGTGTCTTCTCCTATAGCCTTGGGCTGACCAAAGCCTTGTGAGTGGATTTAGTAAACAGAAACCAGAAGAAGCCCATTATATGTATTATTATTATTATTATATATATATATATATTCTTGCTGCAATAAAGTATCTTCAATGCATTGATTTTGAGGTCTATCTTTTAAGAGACATATATATATATATATATATATATATATATATATATATATATATATATATATATATATATATATATATATATATATATATATATATATATATATATATATATATATATATATATATATATATATATATATATATATATATATATATATATATATATATATATATATATATATATATATATAGGCGCAGGTGTGGCTGTGTGGTAAGTAGCTTGCCTACCAACCACATGGTTCCGGGTTCAGTCCCACTGCGTGGCATCTTGGGCAAATGTCTTCTACTATAGCCTCGGGCCGACCAAAGCCTTGTGAGTGGATTTGGTAGACGGAAACTGAAAGAAGACCGTCGCATATATGTATATATATGTGTGTGTGTGTTTGTGTCTCTGTTTGTCCCCCTAGCATTGCTTGACAAACAATGCCGGTGTGTTTATGTCCCCGTCACTTAGCGGTTCGGCAAAAAGAGACCGATAGAATAAGTACTAGGCTTACAAAGAATAAGTCCTGGGGTCGATTTGCTCGACTAAAGGCGGTGCTCCAGCATGGCCGCAGTCAAATGACTGAAACAAGTAAAAGAATAAAAGAATATATATATATATATATATATATATATATATATGTATGTATGTATTTATGTATGTATTTGTGTGTGTGTGTGTGTGTGTGTGTGTGCCTGTGTTTGTCTCCTCCACCACCGCTTGACAGCTGATGCTGGTGTATTTATGTCCCTGTAACCTAATGGTTTGGCAGAAGAGACCGACAGAATAAGTACTAGGCTTACAAAGATTAAATCCTGGGATTGACTTCTTCAACTAACACCTTTTAAGGTGGTGCTCCAGCATGACCACAGTCAAATGACTGTAACAAGTAAAAGAATAAAAGAATCTTATATACCATCAAATATGATATTTAATGTTTTGTATATCTAAATCCACATTGAGCAATGCATTATTTCATTTTCTTGATGGTTTTGTACAATTAGGGGGTGATTTGACTGTTGTTTCTAGCAAACCAAATACTGCCAAAAAAAAAAGGCTTCTTCAAGTCCAGTATGCTTTTCTTCTTTTTTTACCTCTGAAAGACTGTGAGAGAATTCATTGATGGATGAAATTTTGTGTACTTTTAAGAAATGTTAGCACTTCTACCTTGTTTACCCGTGAAAATCCTTGGTTGGTATGGCTATTGAATTCAAGGGAAATTTAAGCTACTTATTTACATATAACTTTGGGGTTCCAAATTGTCCTGTGTCTCTAAATAATCTAATGATATGTGTCATTTCTGTCTTCATCTCACTCTGATTTTGAGGAAACCCTTGCTCAGTTATATTGAGGCACAGAAACAAAAAAAAAAAACCATATACACACATATATGTATGTATATCATTACTCAGTTAATTTCAAGATTTCTTGCCAATAGAGAAAGAACTGATTTCTAATCTAGATCCAAGGCTCCTTCATTAGAATTTCAACATCAACAACAGGGTATTATTGTTTGTATGTATAAGCAGATGCTATATGGAGAACTTGTGAACGGAAGGAGACTCCAGCAGAAACCAAGGCTGCGATTTAAGGACTGTGTCAAGTCTTCATTAAAGGCCTGTGATATGCAGGACACTGACTAGGAGAACAATGCCTGTCATCGCCACAGATGGAGGAAGCAGGTTAAGGAGGGGGATCAACACTTTTGAGAGAGCACATATCTAGCATGAAGAACTTAAGCGAGCTGCGCGAAAGTGCACAGCTCGTATAGTGAATGGGGAAAGCTTGGTCTGCAATGTTTGCAGTCGTGCATGCTTGTCAAGAGCAGGGCTCATTAGCCACCAACGGAGCTGCAAATGCAAAATATAAGTTAGTCCTAGAGCGCACAATGTTCCTGAAGGTCGGCAATGATCTTCCTCAGTCACGAGTGGACGGCCATCATGTATGTATGTTTATGTATGTACATATGTATGCATGCATGCATGTATGTATGTATGTATGTATGTATGTATGTATGTATGTATGTATGTATGTATGTATTTGCAGATTTGTATGTTTTGCTTTATATATTCTCATTCATATACTTGCATATCTAGACATGCTCATATATATTTAAATGATAAACTTCTGGAAAGCTTTATAGATTTTTACAGTTCCAGTGATGGATTGGATCATAGTCTTCAAATTAGTTTTCTCTTTTCTGGTTTTGAGAAGCCTAATTTCTCAAGATTGGTATTTAGGCAGTGTGTTACATATCTTATAGCTCCAATAATTACAGGTATAAACCTGAACTTGTAATCTGTATGTATGTATGTATGTATGTATGTATGCATGTATGTATGTATGTATGCATACATGTATGTATTCATGTATGCGTGCATACATATGACAAGTTTCAATTCAGTTTCTGTTGACTAATCTTCACTTAAAAGATAGTAGTCAACTTGAGCTATAGTAGGAAACAAACATTTGGCCATGGTGCCATGCAATGGGACTGATCCAGAAAACATATGCTTAAGAAGTGAACTTCTTTACCATACAACTTCTCATCACTCTGTCTCTCTTCACACACACACACATAAAAAGGCCTCAATCCACACACATAGACACACACACACACATAATATGTGTGTGTGTGTGTGTGTGTGTGTGTATATATATATATATATATATATATATATAGATAGATAGATAGATAGATAGATAAATAGATAGATAGATAGATAGACAGGTAGATAGATAGATAGACAGGTAGATAGATAGATAGACAGGTAGATAGATAGACAGATAGACAGATAGATAGACAGATAGACAGATAGATAGATAGATTGAAACCTCTTTCTCCCTTAAAGTTGAATTATATCCAATTTTTGTTATTACCATAGGAAACTCTATGCTCCTGAGAAAATTCTGCAATATTCCTAGCTATAACCCACAGACAGACACCCCACTCCACACACACAAACACATGCATGCGCATACAATGTATGTGTGTGTGCATGTCTGTATAATATGTATTCACACCAATGCTATAATTCTCCCACACCTAATAATAGTGAGAGTCCTTTACAATGAGTAATTCCTCACATGACAACAGCCATGTAAGGTATTTGATTGCATTTACCTTGTTTCACTTACTTCACAAACTATATTTTCATTTAATAATTAACTGGAGTATGTATTACTTTGGGGGAAGTAGATTAACATATATTCTTAAATATTCGGCCAGTGAGGAACAGAACCAAGAAATGATATCAGATTTTTGTATCAAAATAAAATTGGTCCTCTTATCTCAGATGTGCATCTGTTCCAGTATTTTTGTTATATGAGAAAGGAAGTAATGTATATATATATATATATATATATATATATATATATATATATATATATATATATATACACATATATATATATATATGCTCATCAGCATCATCATTTAACAGCTATGTTCTATGCTGGTATGATATATATATATATATATATATACATACATATATATATATATACATATATATATATATATATATATATATATATATATATATATATATATATATATATATATATATATATATATATATATAAACACACACACACACACACATAATACACACAAATATACACATACACACACAAGATTAGTGCACTCAATGGCACCCTTTTAAACATGTAAACACTTTTTTGATCTGTGAGCCTCAGAGAACTGTCCTGAAGCCATTCTGATTTTAATACTCACTGAGATAATCCACACTTATCAGACCATCCGTACTCAACTCACTATTTTGTTGATACCAAAATATCATATTGCAATTGAGAGTCCTGATAATGTCAAAAATCTCCAGGAAGTGCTGAATGCCAAATACAGATTTTTCTGGTGAAAACAATGTATGATTCCATGCTTTCTATTCTCCAGTAGATTGCAATCACATAGTCAGAATCTGTGTTTGACCTAGAAATTATAAGGAGCAATTATACATGATGCAACTTATTCATTACAAAAAATGGCAGCAAGCTGCAAACAACTGGATGATGGATTAGTTTAAAAGTAATATTTACCCACCTCATCAGGAGTATTATGCGTTATCAAAATACATAACACTCCTCGTGGATTTGAGTAAACATTACTTTTAAATCATGTATGTATGCATGCATGTATGTATGTATGTATGCATGCATGTATGTATGTATCACCATCATCATCATCACCACCACCATCATCATCATAACGACCACCACCACACCACCACCTCCACCACCACCTTCATCATCATCATCATCATCATCATCATCATCATCATTATCACCATCATTTAACGTACATTTTCCATGATGGCATGGATCAGGTGATTACACAGGAAGTAGCAAGTCAGAAGACTGCACTAATTGCTGCTGTCTGCTTTGGCATGGTTCTTACACCTGGATGCCCTTCCTAACACAAATGTGTGTGTGTGTATGTGTGTGTATGTGTGTGTATGGACGTATGTATGCATGTATGCACATATGTATGGATGTATCATGGATGGATGGACAGATGGGTGTATATGTGTATGTTTGTGTCTCCTTGTCTTGACATTACATGACAACTGTAAGCAAGTTTCACTATCATTCAAGGGAAGTCCTTTGTTTCTAATCTTCTATGTATACATGTCAGGCCATGGGTAAATATTATTTTGCTTGGAAACAAGGGAGGGTTACTAGCAAAGAGAATCTGCCTCAACAATTTCTGTCTGACCCATGCATGCTGATAAAAGAGAACATTAAAACAATGATGATGATACTGATATATATACGCAGTACATCTGTCAGACGGGACCTTGATGAATGCCATGAGGCAGGAATGTATACTAGTCCTTATATATTTAATTCTCTATATTTAATACTCAATATTTGATATATTCAATAAGACATTCAATACTTCATTTCATTTTACTATTTATATTATATATTCCATATTCTATATCCCACATTAATTTTATAAGAATATAAATAAAACATAAAAAACAGACAGAGTTGGAACTCTTTTGATATATTCCTCTATACACGATCATACAAAACCCTTTTTTATATTATTTTATTTTTATTCATATATATATATATATATATATATATATATATATCCGTATCATCATAGGCTATTTCATCATGTTAAATCGTTAATCCTTACACGTTTTTTTCTCTTTTCATTATTTTCCTTCTCTCCCCTTTTTTTTTATCTCTTAATCCTTTCTGTCAAAGAGCATAGGCTTGAAACATAAAAGATTTTTCTATTCTTCCTGAGTGTTAAACTGATACACCTGTTTGTTGTTCCTACACCTGTCTTCGTCATTTGTTTTCCGTAAATTTGAACTACACTCACACACACACACACACACACACACACACGCACACACACGCACACACACACACACACACATACACACACACATATATATATATATCACAGATATGACAACAGAAACAATGTAAATATTTCAAGTTCCATTATTAATGTAAATATGTTTTAAAAAATGGTTATATCCTTATGTTTGAAGTCTATGCAGTCATGGCTTCTTTCAAATTGATGTAATGTTTTCATTAATCAATTAAAGAAGCCGCTTGAAATGGCTATCTTTGTTTACTCATTTATGTTCTATATATATATATATATATATATATATATATATATATATATATATATATGAGACAACGCATAAATAATGCTCATTATATATACAATAAAGAAAAATATGTAATGACCATTATTTATGCCATGTTCTTGTATATCACTCTGTGTAAAAAACCAGTATAACTGGAGCACAGCCATGGATATACAATATAGAATGGTGGTGAACTATAACCCTGTACCCTGCCATAAGAATGTGCATAGTTCTTTACTTATTTCGATAATATTGTTAGCCTGGTGCACTAACAGAGAGCTAATAAAGTATTTGCCCAGATTGATAATCACTTACTAATGACTATATATATATATATATATATATATAGTTGCTAAATCATATCTTGAATATGGTTGTTATATCACATGTTGTCATCTTCTATTATTTATTATATTCACAGATAATTTAACTTGATAGCTAATTATCTATCTGATAGCCTTGCTGCTGCTGCTGCTTCTGTTGTCATCTCTCTCTCTTCCTCTTCCTCTCTCTTTCTTCCTTCCTTCTTCCCTGTCTCTTTCTTCCTCTCTGCCTCTCTGTCTCTCTCTCTGTATGACAAGACATGTGACTGATGTTGAAGGAAATATTTTTCGTTGTCAATGACATAATAACAAATGAACAGTTAGGTTCAGTGCTGAGACACACATACATGTCTAAGCACCTGCATACATGTGCTTATGCACACATATGCACATACATGCATGTGCATACACATGCTTACAGATAATGTGAATACACATGAATATGCACATATATGCATACACATGAATATGCACATATATGCATACACATGCATGTGCATACCTATACATATATTAGACATGCACACATATTCATACACATGCACAAATACACAGTGAATTTGCACTCCTACATACATACACACAAACATATACCCATACAAAAGTGAGTACGTACATTATTTTACTCTTTTACTCATTTCAGTCATAGGACTATCACCATCCTGGGGCAGTACCACCATACTCACATACACATACATACATAGATACACCCATAATCATTAATACATGCACACACATGCATACATACACACATGCACACTTGCACACATACATATATAAATACATACGTTCACATGCACACATGCATACATACACATGCATGCATACATACATGATTGCAAACATGCATGTATACATATGTACATACATACTTGCATACATGTACACATCGTACATATATATACACAGACACACTCATAAATATTAATATGTGCATGCACATGTATACACACACACACACATGTACATACACATATTTATTCCTACATATATACATGCATACATCTTGCTGTGTCATGTCTTCGTCTGGAGAAATGGTTAGAAAAGATTGGAAACAGTTTTTCATGTAACAAAATGTCATTACACCCACCATAAACAGATAATGGGGAAATCAATTATGGAAACAGACACACACGTAAAATAAAAGTTCTTTGAGTTCACTAAGGAGGAGAGGGACGAAGAAAAGGAGGAGGAGGAGGAGAAGGGGGAGGAGGAGGAGAAGGGGGAGAAGGAGGAGGCAAAGCAGAGAATGCAATTCTGCTACTGTCTCGCTCTTTTACTCTTTTACTTGTTTCAGTCATTTGACTGCGACCATGCTGGAGCACCGCCTTTTAGTCAAACAAATCAACCCCAGGACTTATTCTTTGTAAGCCTAGTACTTATTCTATCGGTCTCTTTTGCCGAACCGCTAAGTTACGGGGATGTAAACACACCAGCATCGGTTGTCAAGCGATGTTGTGGGGACAAACACAGATACACAAATACATGCACACACATACATATATATATATATATATATATATATATATATATATATATATATATATATATATATATACATATATACGACAGGCTTCTTTCAGTTTCTGTCTACCAAATCCACTCACAAGGCTTTGGTCGGCCCGAGGCTATAGTAGAAGACACTTGCCCAAGGTGCCACGCAGTGGGACTGAACCCATGACCATGTGGTTGGTAAGCAAGCTACTTACCACACTGCCACTCCTGTGCCCACATTAAGAAATCCTTCACACTCACTATCTGCTTCATTTCTTGCTATTTTTCCTTCCCTCCATTCCAGCTCTTCCCTTGCAGATGCTATGATATTAGTGCATTACTTTAAACCTTTTTCCAATCCACCATCGAACATCAACAGCCCTTTTTAAACTCCAACCTCTATCTCTTGCCACCAGTCGAATGGACGGTGTTCCGAGTCTCCATAATTATATTCCAAAACACTTCTGCAGCCATGCCATTGCCCATTGCTGTTAAATGTCTCATACCCCACTTTCATTTGAACCTAATGCCTGCTAAACGATCCAGGCTCTGAAGCACATGCCAATGTACTCACATATACAAACAGTTGTACCCAACAAAAACGGATTTCCATTGATTTCACCAATGATCATTCCAGTTGTTTAACTAACTGAACTGTTCCCTACCCATCTCTATTGTAAGGGACTGAGTACTTTGTAAAAACACTTGTACATTTAACATAATCTTCAGACCAAATCTATGTGACTCTATGCAGCAAGGCCAGTCCTTTAAATAACCGGTAGGCTCACCCTGACAGCCTTTTGTATAGTTTTTATCTATTCACTTTATTTTGCTAGACTTGAGTTGATTTGAGGCTGCAGAAC
>NC_142929.1:59677706-59697706 GCF_046866305.1 Octopus bimaculoides | reverse complement strand
TCCACAAAAGAGACTGATAGAATAAGTACTAGGCTTTCAAAGAATAAGTCCTGGGATTGATATGCTCGACAAATGGTGGTGCTCCAGCATGGCGACAGTCAAATGACTGAAACAAGAAAAAGAGTAAAAGAATAAATATACACATGTGCTATATATTCATTCTTTACTTGTGCATTATGGTTCTTATTTTATCCATTATCTGGAAATCTTGTCACACACCTGTGACCTTTCAGTGACTCTTCCATTCCATGTGTCTCCTCCTGTTCTATTTAGTCCAACCTAGCTCTTGTGGTGGTCTGCCCTGGGGCAGGTCCTGTGCATGCTGAACTTCACCAGCACCCTCTATATGTGATTACTGGAACTACAACCATCCATGGCTATACTTGGGATGAGTACTGTTGTGGTTTCCCATTGACATCTCCAAGCAGGTAGGGTTTGAGCTCAGAATACAGAGAGCCAGAAGATATGCTGCAAAGCATTTCTGCCGATGTGCCAACAATTCTGGCACTCTCTTACATATCAAAGCAATATGAAATGAAGAGTGTTGTTCAAGAGCACAACATGCTGCTCAGTCTGGAAATTGAACCTGTGGTCTAGTGATTGTGAGTGCATAACCCTAAGTACTAGGCCATGTGCCTCGTCATACTAATACATCCTTTTGTTATTTACACCACCTGTCCTCGTCTGTTGTTGTTTTTTCGTACATTCTCCCATATATATATATATATATATATATATATGAATGTATGTATTTATATATGTGTATATATACATTATTTATATATTTATATATATATATATATATATATATTTATATTTATATATATCCTTCATCCTATTAGATTCCTAGAAATATTTGCCATATTTCATGAATAAAATGAAATACAAAATGAAATAAAAGACATAAAGAATCTCATTTAAAATAAAAGGAAAGTGATTTATAAAATGGCAATGCAATAATTTATTCATTTGTTTGTGTTTTATTTATTGTTTTTGTCCATCATTTACTTCTTTGTTAATCAATCATATGAGTACACCTTTCTCTGTAGTTAACGTGTCGTTTTGCTGCATACGGCCCCTTGTACATATGTATTGCTCATGTTGATATTGTAGTTGTCATGTTTATTTGTTTATGTTTTTTACGCATTTATAGAGACATACACAAAATTGTTTCCATAAACGTGCATACGTACATACATATAAATATATATATATATATATATATATATATATATATATATATATATATATATATATATATATATATATATATATACATGTACATCTATATATAATTAAATATATATATACATGTATATATGTGTGTATATATATATATATATATATATATATATATATATATATACACACACACACATATTATACATAATGTGAATAGAAATATATATTTGTGAATATTTATATAAATATATGTACATATTTATATATATTTAAATATTTATATGTATATATCTATACCTATCTATCTACATATATACACACATACACACACACAATTAGACACCTGCAGACATATGGATATGCATACATATCCTGCATACATATCATATACATATAAATGTACAAAGAACACACACACACACACACACACACACACACACACACATACACACATATATATATATATATATATATATATATATATATATATATATATATATATATATATATATATATATATATTCATACACATATTAGCATGTTTATATTCCAGTCTTTAAAATGAGATAATCGTTATCCGTGAAGCATTTGATTATATCTGACAGTTACGCTTCTGTCAGCTATAATCAAATGCAAGCGAATGATATACTTTCTACCTGATGTGACTCGACAACATTGGACATTATTTTGTTAATTAATTGCATACTTAGATGCTTTGGTCGCTTTCAGACGAGACTACAAGCTTTCATCAGCGTTCGCTTCATTTAATTACACCCCCCGCCAACAGTACGTAATATAGTATGGCAACAAAGCAAATTAAATTCACTCTCATCGCTTGTTGATTTTTCACTATAATTGAATTCCAAGGCGAACCGAGCAGTGGTCCTGTTAGCAAATGATATTATATATGGCACTTAGTTGACCAAGTATTGTATATTCCTTTCTATCTGAATTAATTCTTCACTGCTTTCATTTGTCTCTTTTATTTATCATTTAGTGTTATGTATATACATATGTATCTATCTATCTATATATATATATATATAGACTTATATTTATTTATTTGGTTTGTCATTTCATGATTCATACTTTTAATGAGTTCATATTCCATTTGAAATTCATAAATTGTAATCTGTGATTTCTCTCTGATCTGTAATTTGTCGTCTCTTAACTGCTGTATATATCTAGAATGTCTCCATGTACTCATTATATATTGCCAGAGTTCTAATTCTCTACAATTTTGCAACATTAGATCTTGCATGAAAGAGTTTTTCTTTTCTTTCTCATCTTCTCTATCTTCATTTTTTTTTTCTTTTTGTTTGTATGTTTGTTTGATTTTGATTTGGAAAATTATCTTTAATTATGATATGGAAATGTGCAATCAAATTTGTTGAGAAAGTAGAAGCGAGATGGATGTTATGAAACATCGAATTCTTCATTAGAATTGTGTAGCACTAAGCAGCTTTACTCAACATGTCTTATGGCACAGAAGCAGTTTATTTAATATTTGAGAGTTACTTACATGTTAAGCAATATGCCATGTTTTTGCATAGTCTAAGACCATACTACACACTGCTGGTATTCTTGCTGCTTTTGTTATTACAGTCGTTGTTTCCTCATTACCTCAGTCAGTTTGATCTGTCATGTGTACCAAAGACAGTCTATTATTGAATATTGGTGAATAACAATAGTTTCACTACACTTTGTAATGTGATGGATGAACTTGCTATAGAAGATCATGTCACAACTCATTATGCAGTGATATATTGTCGAGGATAAAATGTAACAGTTGAAGCAAAGCTTGATCCAATTTCAAACCAAATTTGTTCTAATATTCCCTGATATCATGTAGGAACTATTTTATTATGGAAAGAGATTGACTCATTAAAGAACTACTGCACTTTGGTAAGTTTCATCAGAGAAAGTGTTATACCTACAGATATTGACATAAAAAGCAGTTTTCTCATAAACCAATCACTGAAGCATTTGAGTCAGTGAGTATAGGTTTATGTGCTTATTCCACTTACTAGAAACTCTGACGAAATATCCTTCAAATCTCCAACCACCCTTGGTTCTATTATACAAATTCCTTGTTTTAAAGTTACCTATAATAAAAACCTTCCAGCAACTTTTCCAGGTAATCCATATTCTAAATACCAGCTTAATAATGATAGTTATCTTACTAAATTCTTCATTACTTCAAAATTTATTGAAGCAAAGCAGTGTATTTCAACTGACATATGTTATAAGGTGCATTCTAGAAAATATGAAACATTTTTTTAGGAGAGATAGTTATAACTATCCTAGATTGTTTTAATTTTATCAATAGCTTATCATGACTATATACAGCTAATAAATTGACCTGCCAACTTTTTATCCCAGATTGAAGGCGACAACTACAGCAACACTTTGAACACACTCTGCTAAACACTGCTTGTCACAGCTGACTAGTTTGCAGAATGCAGGAAGGATGTGAATACAATTTGTAAGCTCGCTATACCATTAAGTTTTGTAGGAGGGTATTGTAGTTCGCTTGAAGCATTGTGTATTGTTTGTAAAGAATGAAAAGTTTAGAATGGTACAACAACGCACTATAGAACAAAAAATGAACTATATACCTGTTGTAATTTGGTTATCTATAGTCCGATGATATTTCGGAATTACAATTCCTTCTTCAGATCTTCTTAGCTGGAGTCTCTGCTATAAACTGTTTTCCAATGGTTTTCTTTTTTTTTTTCGGAAGCGTCTCAGTAGTGGTCTCACGAAGCTTCTTCCGGAATTCCTCATGAGAAGTGCGTGAGGTCAGTTATGTTTCAATCTCGTGTGTGTTGGTACATCTGTGGCGCTGCTTCTAAGTTATGTGTTATACGTGCATCTTCTCTTTTTTTTTTTTTGCCCTTCTTTTTTTTTTTTTTGTTGTAAACAATATTAAGTTTTGTGTTAAATTGGGTAAAAATGCTACAGAAACTTATGAAATACAAACTGCTTATGGATTAACTTGTATGAGCCAAGCATCTGCTTTTCACTAGCTCAAGAGGTTCAAGAAGAGAAGTAAAAAACGATGAGAGGTGTGGGAAGGAGAGGGACATCAGGCCATCAGAGTTGAATGAAGACAGTCATGTGTCTATAAAGACAATAGAGTTTGAAGTTGATGTTGCAATTGTATGCAGAATTATTCATGAAGATCTGAACAGGCACAAAATGTGTGCAAGGTTTGTTCCCAAGCAGCTCAGAGTAATGATCAGAGGAAAATATGTGTTGGTGATAGCAGGGAAATGGTTGAGCTCATTACCTCAAATCCAAGAGTGCTGGAGTCTCTGGTGACCTGTGACAAAAGATAGATCTACAGTTAAAGACAGACTGAGACCCAAGAAAGCCAGGCGTAGGGAGTCCATCAGGAAGCTCATGAAAATCCCTTTTTTCAACAGAAAGGGCATCATCTACATCCACTGGGTTCCCTCTGGCAAGACAGTTAACAAAAAGTACATTCTGAAGGTTTGGGTGGAATTCAGGCGAAATCATGACAGCACCTGTGCCCAGCGTCGCCTTCCTGGCACTTGTGCCGGTGGCACGTGTAAAGACATTCGAGCGAGATCGTTGCCAGTGCTGCTGGACTGGGTCCTGTGCAGGTGGCACGTAAAATACACCATTTTGAGTGTGGCCGTTGCCAGTACCGCTTGACTGGCCTTCGTGCCAGTGGCACGTAAAATACCCACTACACTCTCAGAGTGGTTGGCGTTAGGAAGAGCATCCAGCTGTAGAAACTCTGCCAAATCAGATTGGAGCCTGGTGTAGCCATCTGGTTTCACCAGTCCTCAGTCAAATCGTCCAACCCATGCTAGCATGGAAAGCGGACGTTAAACGATGATGATGATTTCATTGCAAAAGGCTGGAGGTTGTGCACTGAAGTTGGTGGTGCTTGGACAATGCACCAGTCTACATTTCCATCCTGGTATCCAACTACTTGACAGAGATGGGCATCAAAACTGTTTCTCACGCTTTCTACAGTCCAGACCTTACTCCTTGTGATTTTTGGTTGTTTCCCAAGCTGAAGGAGAACCTTGGGGGTGGGCAGTTGTTTTGAAGACATTGAGATGACGAAGGAGACAGTGACAAAGGTCCTGGACACCTTCACTTTGGAGAATCTTCATGAGGCCTGCTCAAAGTGGCTAGAGCACAACAAGTACATTGAAGTTAGGGGATCCTACTTTGAAAGAGATTAGAATTTTATGATTTACTGAAAGAAATAAATGTCTCTACTGAAAAGTCTCAAAACGTCTGGGAACTCACTTCGTAACAAAAGGATTAAATAACAATATACTGGACAATGTAACCCATGATGTAAAACGATAAAGACATTGGTATGATCACAGCTGGAAGGCCTTTGATCATAGGTACTAAATAATATCCTTTCTACTATAGGCGCAAGACCTGAACTTCAGTGGTGGGGGTTAGTCGGTTACATCAACCCCAGGGATCAACAGGCACTTATTTCATTAACCCCAAAACAATGAAAGACAAAGTTGACCTCAGCAGAATTTGTACTCATAATGTTTATTGTTGTTGGCACTCTGTCGCTTACGACGTCGAGGGTTCCAGTTGATCCGATCAACGGAACAGCCTGCTCATGAAATTAACGTGCAAGTGGCTGAGTACTCTACAGACACGTGTACCCTTAACGTAGTTCTCGGGAATATTCAGCGTGACACAGTGTGACAAGGCTGACCCTTTGAATTACAGGCACAACATAAACAGGAAGTAAGAGTGAGAGAAAGTTGTGGTGAAAGAGTACAGCAGGGTTTGTCACCATCCCCTGCTGGAGCCTCGTGGAGCTTTTAGGCGTTTTCGCTCAATAAACACTCACAACGCCCGGTCTGGGAATCGAAACCATGATCCTATGACCGCGAGTCCGCTGCCCTAACCACTAGGCCATTGCGCCTCCACACTCATAATGTAAAGACGGATAAAATACTACAAAGCAATTTGCCTAGTGTGCTAACAATTTTGTTAAATAATATCAAGAAATCAAAAACAGCAATAACAGCAATTTGTTAACTGGTATGTTAGAGTGGGGGTTAAAGAAATAAGCATTCTTTATAATTTTAAACTCAAACTCATTTTGAATTTCTATAAGCCTTTTTGATGAGAATTTAGGATCAAAATTTTATCCCATAATCAACTGCTTTGGTGTGAAATAGAAATAGCACTTAACATAGGGCATGCTGAAGGAAAAGAGAGAAAGAAAATTTAAAGGAGTGGAGTTGATAGAAAGGGAGATAAGGGGTGAAAGGAGAGAAAAACGCATATATTATTACAGAAAAAGGGTAATAAATTAGTCTTGAATTAAGAGGTAGAAAATATGTGTTAGATGTAGTATTATATACATATATATACATACATATATACATGTATATGTGTATGTATACATGTATGTATATATATATATATGTATATACATAAATGATATATATACATATGTGTGTGTATATATATATATATATATATATATATATGAATGAATCTATATATATGTATGTGCATGTGTGTATACTCACACACACACACACATATATATATAAATCTGTATGTGTCTGACATTTTAGTGAGCTTGTGTCCCCTATATCTTTCATATATCTATTTGTAAGTATGTATATAAACTTGTTCTTCATAATCACTAATTAAGTCCTTGGTTAAGCTACATTACTAATAGAACAAAGTACTGTACAAAGTGATATATGCAATATATACAGCTCAGTTTTAGTGTTTGATTGAGAGAGTTCTTAGCTTCCTAAAGAAAGCTCTCGCAAACATTAGTGTGATCACACCTGAAATGTCTTTGATCACAGGTCTTCTTAATCTGTGCTCACCTGGTACTAAATATCCTTTCTGCTAATAGGCGCAAGGCCTGAAAATCTAGGAGAGGGAGCTAATTGATTACATTGACCCAGTGTATGTCTGGTATTTATTTCATCCAGTACTATGGTAAAAACGGAGGCGCAATGGCCCAGTGCTTAGGGTAGCGGACTCGCAGTCATAGGATCGTGGTTTCGATTCCCAGACTGGGCGTTGTGAGTGTTTATTGAGTGAAAACACCTAAAAGCTCCACGAGGCTCCGGCAGGGGATGGTGGCGAACCCTGCTGTACTCTTTCACCACAACTTTCTCTCACTTTTACTTCCTGTTTCTGTTGTGCTTGTAATTTAAAGGGCCAGCCTTGTCACACTGTGTCATGCTGAATATCCCCGAGAACTGCGTTAAGGGTACACATGTGTGTGGAGTGCTCAGCCACTTGCACGTTAATTTCACGAGCAGGCTGTTCCGTTGATCGGATCAACTGGAACCCTGATCGTCGTAAGCGACAGAGTGCCAACAATGGTAAAAACAGACATCCTTCTCTTTCTGTTGGGTATAACTGACTAACCAAAAACCTAGAATAAAGTAGGAATCAAATTTGATGATCACCTATCATTACTGGCCAATTCTTAACAAATTCACTACTAAAAATATTTGATGATAATGTTCTTTATAATAACTTAAAATTGAACTCGTGACATTTAGTGTCTTCTTCATCTTATCTTCGATCTTTTTCACCTGGAGATATTTTCCATACCTATGTACCTGAAATGTCTATAGTTTAGTTAATATGAATACATATTGTCTAAAGTCATCTTGTACAGTTAACATAATATATTTATCGTTTATCTGAATCTAAGTTGAGGACAGTCAGTCTACTATTCAAGACTTTTTACATATCTATTGTTCTGTTGAATTAGCTGTGCTGTTTACAATGTACATACTTTAACCTGTGATTCTACTGTGTATTTGAACATTAACAATATTTACTTTCCCTCATGTCTCAAGATTAGATATATGCCTTTCCAATGTCAAAAGATATTTCCAACAAATGATTTTTTTTTTATTTTATTTTAATATTTTATTCATTTTATGTTTTTTTTTTTTTAAATCTTCTTTTAGAATCAAGCTATAATCACAAAGCCATCTTATGTAAGGAGGTTAGTAATGGTTTGATTGCCTATCCTCTTAAACCTTTTGTTTAGAAAGATTTGGTCTGTGTCTCTTATGTTTGCTGAATTTATTTTTATATTTTTATATATTTTTATATTTTGTCTGGGATTGTGTTTTCATCCCCCAATATTTTTTTTACCATTGATTTTTTTTTTTTATTGGCTTTTGTTATTTTTAAGATTGATCTCATCACTTCTGTTGTTGATATATATTTGGGGGTGCGGATGAGGATAGATCCTTTTTTGCATGCATACAACAAAAATGCTAATAAAAATGCAACAAGTTCCTTTCATTTCACCACTTGTAATAGATTTCCATGGCATACAAATTCTTTGAGAAAAAAAAAGAGAAAAGAAAAATGTATCATAGTCTCCTTGCACCAAGATTGCTGATGTCAGAAAGCCTTTGGCAAACAACACTTGATTTTTTGTGAAGTATAAATAGTTCTTAGCCAGAGACAATTTTTCTCTTACACATGTTTTTTATATTCTATTTTATTTTTTTTCCCCTTTTTATTTTTGCATATATTACATCTTTCTTCTGTTTCTGCTTTTCCCCTTTATCCCCAGATTTTTCATTTAGTCTACCTATTTCATCCATTTCCCCTGTACAGGCCGTCTAAATCTCAGCTTGTTTGATTGGAATTTTCTTTTACATTTTCTTTACTTTTACTCATGGAATAGTTGGTATCAAATCTTATTTAAGAATGTTTTGCTGAGTCAATTCTCTGTTCCTAGTACTTTCTGCCATCAACTGTTATTGTTATGACAAAGGCTTGTGATACTGAAAAGAAACATCAGAAAAAGACTAATTTTATTTTCAAACCACAAAAACGAAGTGTAAATCTTTGGCAATTAGTTAATGGAGTTATGTATATGCTCGTGCATGTGTGTGTGTGTGAGAGAGAGAGAGAGTAAATTTTGTTTATATTACATGTAGATTTTAACATATAGCCTGGGTTGCACATACATATAGTAAACTATCTACATTCACAAACAATATCTATTCGAGGTTGTTGGTTAAAAAAAACAGTTGATAAGAGATCCAGTTCTTTCAAATCCAGTTTGTAAAGAAAAGTGAAATTAACAATGTAAAGTGCTTAGTTTTGGTTTCTTTGCTATAAAAAGATTTTTATTGAAGTTTGGTGTTAAATAATCAGAATATTTGTGAACAAGATGTCCTGTTCGAATGTTCAGTCATGATTAGGAGCTTGAGGTGAAAATTACCAATCCATTCCAAGCAGAAGAGTTAAGATCCCAGCATGACTTCTAAACCAAAAATATCAAGCAAATTCAATTCCTGATTGCAACTAAGGTTTTTATTAATGGTCAGTTTTTATTAGATTATTTTTTTAAAAATTCTTTCCCTTTATTTATTTAGTCAAGCTGTTTTACTTCCAATTTCTTTTACTGGTATAGATTGAATACTTCTGTAAACTGAGTCAAAGAACCACTGAAATAATTGTAGAGCCAAAATAACTGATGAAAGAATAGTAGAGATTACCAAACATCTGTGTCTTCTGCAGCTTGTATCAAATGAATATCACGATATCAGGTTATTGCACCCTGATAAGAAAAGATTTCAAGCATGGACCATATCTGCAGGAAGGATTGGGGTTTTTAAGTCAGTAATTAAAACTTTAGATGCTCCACATAACAGTTGATAGACTTTTGTACATTTGCTTAAAAAGTATGGTTCTTAAAGCATGTTGTGCATCTGTGGTAGAGAGATATAAAATTTAAGTGAATTACGACATATTATATTTTCTCCTATCATTTGGAACCTGTTAAAAATGATGTTGAGCAATAAAAAAGATACACTATTGATTTTGTATTGAATTAACTGCTGTTTTTGTCTGAATTTCAAAACTTTCGAAAAATATTGTGTAAATGAAAAATAAATAAGCCTAAAGGCTTACAGATGAAGCTTATGAGCTTCTTATAAGTTGTTACAATACTATGTGCTTCTATCTCCAGATATTAACAATTACTGAAAGCAGAGTTATCAAAAAATCAGCATGGCCGCAGCTCTAAGCTGAAACTTAAAAAAAAAAAAAAAAAAAAAAAGTAGGCAAAGTGATTGGTTTTTCTTAGGGTTCCCATTCTACAAGTATTAAAGATCTAACAAAATGAAACGGATGTTTATGTGAGTGTACTACTTCAGCTTTTCTGTTAAAGAAAATCTAAGTGACTAGTACAATCTCATTTCTGTTCTAGTTTGAATTATAATGTAATATTGCAAATTCCTCCAAGTACCTATTAAAAGCTGGTATCATACAAAGGATGGAAAATAAGTCTTGCCCGTAACATATATGACATCGGTTAATTCCAGATGATCTACTTACATTAGAGTAAAGTGTATACATCAAAATTTCATATATACATATATGCATATATATATATATATATATATATATATATATATATATATATATATATATATATATTGGAAATGTAAAAATAAAACACAAAGGATTCTGCGGTACATGTGTTTCAAGCTTTATAGTTGTTGCAACAACTATAAAGCTTGAAACACGTGTACCGCAGAATCCTTTGTGTTTTGTTTTTATTTTTACATTTCCAATTTATTCCTTCACCCCGGCCACGATCTGGCATACACAGGTGCTTACAATTATCAAGTATTACCTCTAACATTTACTTTATATATATATATATATATATATATATATATATATATATATATATATATATATATATATATATATATAAAAGATAAACAAGAGTAAAAAAACTACAGAAGGCTTGTGTTACATGGTTAAAGTATATATTTAAAATATGTCAGGAGAATGTTATAAAATTTTTTTGGTATATAAACATTGTATTTGGAGAAATAACCGGTTTCGTGTTGTCTTTTCAAATTTCTCTACTTCATGGTAACATGTCTTCGCTCCCGTGTTTGAGCGAAGACATGTTACCATGAAGTAGAGAAATTTGAAAAGACAACACGAAACCGGTTATTTCTCCAAATACAATGTTTATATACCAAAAAAATTTTATAACATTTTTCTGACATATTTTAAATATATACTTTAACCATGTAACACAAGCCTTCTGTAGTTTTTTCACTCTTGTTTATCTTTTATACATCCAACCACGTGCTTTCACATACCAATTTTCTCACCTATATATATATATATATATATATATAGAGTGATAAATTGAATATTAATTCAATTTAAGACCAAGTGGCCTAGCATATAAAAAAAATCTAGCATATAAAAAAATTGGTGGACGTCCAATATGCTAGAAAGTGGTCATCAACGACCCAACCACAAAATTTTGCAAAGATTTTTCTGGGGAACAGTATTTTTCTTTGTGGTTGGGTCATTGATACCTCTTTCTAGCATATTGGATGTCCACCTAGTGGTCATCCCTTATACACACATATGTATGTATGTATGTATATATATATATATATATATATGTGAATAAGCTAAGGTGAAATAAACATGTTTGAATGCTCCAATTCTTTACTCTCCTTATCGTAAATACTATACATTATATCTATGTATATATGTTACATTGAAAAATGCAGACGGATGGAGATTAATATTCTTAAGTTGTTAAAACTGGAAAAGTACAGGACAAGTTGTTACACCTGCAAAAGCACAGGACAAGCATATTTATACTTAAAATATTGCAACTATAGTTGAAATTTTAAAATATATTCAGATTTAAAAACTAAAAATAATAGCTTTTATTAGCTACTCTATAATAATTAAGAAATTTACTCAAATAATAAATTTAAGGCTAGCAGTTAGCTAAAAGTAAAAAGAATTTCAGTCGCCCCATTCTTTTATTCTTTTATTCTTTTACTTGTTTCAATCATTTGACTGTGGCCATGCTGGGGCATCGCCTTTAGTCAAACAAATCAACCCCAGGACTTATTCTTTGTAAGCCTAGTACTTATTCTATCGGTCTCTTTTGCTGAACTGCTAAGTTACAGGGATGTTAACACTCCAACAACAGTTGTCAAGCAATGGTGGGGTAGGGGACAAACACAGACACACAAATATATACATGTATATATATATACATATATATATATATATATATACACATATATATATATATATATATATATATATATATATATATATATATATATATATATATATATATATATGATGTGCTTCTTTCAGTTTCCGTCTGCTAAATCCACTTACAAGGGTTTGGTTGGCCTGAGGATATAGTAGAAGATACTTGCCTAAAGTTCCATGTAGTGGGACTGAATGCAGAACCATGTGGCTGGGAAGCAAGCTTCTTACTACACAGCCATGCCTGCACCCATTAAAAATGTCTTTTCAATTACAAGATTTTAAGAACTACTAAAAGTTCTTAAGTATTATTCAACTGAAATTCCATTTTTGTTCATCTTTCTGATAAAAATTGGCACACTATAATTCATTGATAAAGACACCACAAGGTTGATATTCTGGAAATTTCAAAAAAGGGAAGTTTAATTGCTACCTTTATGATGGCGTTGAAGCTTAGGGGAGGGTACAGTGATATTTTCTGGAGAGCTGGGTACTTTTCCTAATTAAAATTTTTGCTTGGCGGTGAGTAGTATACCATATAAAAAATTCTTCTTGGCATGGGGCTACATAGCTCATATGGTATGAAATGTTGGGGGAGATAAATCCCTCAATATACCCATCCATATAGATATGGGAGTACAGTAATCCCTCGACTATCGTGGGTGTTACATTCCAAAAACCCACATGAAAGGTGAAAATCTGCAAAGCAGAAACAGTACTGTACTGTATATTTTTTTTATTATTTTTGTAATTTGTATATATTTATTATTTTGAAAATGCAAAACAACACCACAGAGGAATCGACATAAGCTTAAATAATAAACCGCGATAGGTGAACCACAATAGGTAAACCACGATATGGCGAGGGAGTACTGTATTTAAAAACTTGTAACTGAAAAAACATTTTTAATGGGGTTATTGAAATTTTTTTTATTTTTAGCTAACTGTTAGCCTTTAATTTATTATTTGAGTTAATTTTTTAATTATAGAGTAATTAATAAAAGCTATTTTTTTAAATTTTTAAATCTAAATATATTATTAAATTTTAACTGTAGCTGCAATATTTTAAATATGCTTGTCCTGTACTTTTGCAGGTGTAATAACTTGTCTTGTACTTTTCCAGTTTTAATAACTTAAGAATATTAACCTCCATGTGTCTGCATTTTTCATTGTAATCCACTTTTTTCAAGACAATGCAATTGAACAAATAAATAGTGACAATTAATAATTTGTAATTTTGCTTGATTAAAAAAATTTTCATTTTATTTAATATATATATATATATATACTCTTTTACTTGTTTCAGTCATTTGACTGTGGCCATGCTGGAGCACCGCCTTTAGCAAATTGACCCTAGGACTTATTCTTTGCAAGCCTAGTACTTATTCTATCGGTGTCTTTTGCCAAACTACTAAGTTACGGGGACATAAACACACCAGCATCGGTTGTCAAGCGGTGTTGGGGGGACAAACACAGACACACAAACATATACACTCACATACACACACACACACACACACACACACACACATATATATATATATATACATACATATATACGATGGGCTTCTTTCAGTTTCTGTCTACCAAATCCACTCACAAG
This sequence comes from Octopus bimaculoides, assembly GCF_046866305.1. Lineage (NCBI taxonomy): Eukaryota > Metazoa > Mollusca > Cephalopoda > Octopoda > Octopodidae > Octopus > Octopus bimaculoides. The sequence continues at coordinate 59,683,839 of NC_142929.1, read as the reverse complement.
GCTTTGGTTGGCATGAGGCTATAGTAGAAGACACTTGCCCAAGGTGCCACGCAGTGGGACTAAACCCAGAACCATGTAGTTGGTAAGCAAGCTACTTACCACACAGCCACTCCTGCGCCTATATATATATACCCAAGCCTATTCCCCATTTTCATTAGGAAGGAGAAGCCACAACAGGACACACTCAGGCATTCCATTCATTTCCCAGCTCAAAGAGGTGATCTCCATCTTATGCTCAGGTCAAGGCATAGAACGCAACCCTCAATATCAGCAGTGGAGCCCAACAGCATATGCTGGTTTACCCCCACCACATCATGCAGGTTCCATTCTCCTCTGAGCAACATCAAGTTCACTCATCCATCTACAAACACTCTCCAAGCTTTCCTATCATTTATAAACTTCCTTGCCTCTCTCACTCCAATACCGCTAACCACCAAAGCTTTCCTTACTCCATCCATCCACACAAACTGAGGTCTGCATCTAGTTCAGCTGCCTACCACTTCTGCCTTCATCGCCTCACTTACCATCTGCTCCTCATTCAACCTCTCCATGTGGCCAAACCACCTCAACATTCATCTATCCATTTTGGTTGTTATTTTTGCTCTCATTCCTACTCACCTTTGCACCTCCTCATTCTTCATCCTGTCCATCCGTGTCCCCGCAACATCGTTTGACAACCGATGCTGGTGTGTTTATGTCCCTGTACCTTAGCACTTCAGCAAAAGAAACTGATAGAATAAGTACTAGGCTTACAAAGAATAAGTCCTGGGGTTGATTTGCTCAACTAAAGGCGGTGCTCCAGCATGGCCACAGTAAAATGACTGAAACAAGTAAAAGAGTAAAAGAGTAAAGAGTAATGAATTTAAGATTTTTTTTTTTGTGTATGAAACTAAATATTCTTTTATTCTTTTACATGTTTCAGTCATTTGACTGCAGCCATGCTGGAGCACTGCTCTAAAAGGTTTTAGTCGAAGAAATTGACCCTAGGACTTATTCTTTGTTAGCCTAGTACTTATTCTATCGGTCTCTTTTCCCGAAGTGCTAAGACATAAACACACCAGCATTGGTTGGAACAAATGCAGACACACACACATAAATATATACATACATACATATGTACACACACACACATACACATACACACACATATATATATATATATATGCAACAAGCTTCTTTCAGTTTCTGTCTACCAAATCCACTTACAAGGCTTTGGTGGCCTGAGGCTATAGTAGAAGACACTCACCCAAGGTGCTATGCAATGGGACTGAACCCAGAACCATGTGGTTGGGCAGCAAGCTTCCTAAATGAACATGTTATACTTGCTTTATATAACCAGACTAGATTAACTAGTTTCTTAGAATTTAACTGAACACATAGGAGTTGGAAAGGGTTCTTTTTTCAGATATGTGATAGATATAGAGTAAAGGTTTTTAATGAGAAATATTGGGATTCATAAGGGTCTGAATACACCTGATAGTGTGAAGGGCAATGAACTAAAGTGAAAACAGATTTAAAGAGAATTGTTTATAAGATGCAGCCTTGGCCACATGGTTAAGAAGCTCACTTTGCAGCCACATCGTTTTGGGTTCAATCCTACTCTACAGCATTTTGGGTAAACGTCTTTTAATGTAGCACCGTAAAAACCAATTCCTTCTGAGTATATTTGGTAAATGGAAACTGTGTGGAAGCCTGTTGTGTGTGTGTGTGTGTGTGTGTGTGTATGCGTGTCTTCCCTCCATGCACCTTTACAACTAATGTTAGTTTGTTTACATCCCCATAACTTATCAGTTTGGTAAAATGACCAATTAGACTTAAAACTAAGTACTGGAATCAATTTGTTTGACTTAACCATTGAAGTTGGCATCCCAGCATGACTGCAGTAAAATGACTGAAACAAGTAAAAGATGGAAGATAAAAGAAACAGAAAGGCTTGCTAAAACTGGGGCACATCTTTAACCCTTTAGCATTTCAGATCATTCTGTCAAACGTCTTGCTTATTTAATAATATTTTGTAAAATTATTTATGCCTTATTTTGTGTTTTCGAGATTTTGAAGATGTGTTTGTTTATTTTTAGAACGACATTGCAGGATTGGTGTGAGAAGTTGAATCTAGCCATTTTCAAACATAAAACAAATGGCATATTTAGGCTGGATATGGCTGGTTTAAATGCTAATGGGTTAAGCTCATTCACCTTATTAAATGCACCTTATTTGCTGTCAAATATTGTACAAAATTAAAACTTTTCTCTGATTACCTTCCTTTATTTCCAAAGTCTTTTTCCATCATTACCTAAATTTCCACTAATCATAATATAGTAGAGGGTATAGGCACAGTCCCAGGGGTTTTTTGGAGGGTGGGCACAAGGTCAGAAGTGCATACAATTCCAGGAGAAATGGACATAATAACATTATTTAGAAGGGTACACTTCTTTTCTTGAGGTGGGCACGTACCTCTCAGGCTCCACCTTGGGTCCACCACTGTTGTATAGAACTTTCTGTTTGCAAATTTAAACTGTGTTATCTCTCAGGTAATAAACTATATAAAGTAAAATAGTCCAGCAGATACAATTCAATGACTAATAAAGAAATTCAATGACAAATACTGAAAATACTTTCGGACAGATACTTCATGTGTAAAAATAAACCCATATGATCCTTAAACATAAATAAATCTTATATATATATATATATATATATTAATAGTTATCGCCAAGCCAACATGGCAGTCCCAAAATTAGGACGAAAGCTGCCGTGAATTAGCTCCAAGAAGCCATCGCCTCTAGCTAGCTATGTGACACACGAAACCTGTGTCCTTTATAACCTTCGAACAGGGGAGGTCAGCAGTGTCCCCCTGCTGGTTTGGCATCTGCAGACTAGTTTCAGGGTGTTGCCCCTTGTCAATGCAGAGCAGCCAAGCTCCGGCCAGGAGGCGCTGCTGACTATCTGTTCGAAGGTTATTTATCTAATTTCAGTGGAATCTATCCACTGGTTTTCAGAAATAGAGTTATTAATATTTCTAAGTCTCTCTAAAGGAGACTACGGCAGCGGTACTGGAAATTAATAGTTATCGCCAAGCCAACATGGCAGTCCCAAAATTAGGACGAAAGCTGCCGTGAATTAGCTCCAAGAAGCCATCGCCTCTAGCTAGCTATATATATATATATATAGATTCAAAAACAATAACCAGACAATTGACTGATTTTTCTTAAAAAGAGAGGGAAAGTGAAGGAACAAAGAATATAAATGTCTTTTTATTAAATAAACACTTGACTGCACATGAAGAGCAATTGATCTAATATAATACAAAATAATAGACGAGTGTGAGAAAGAAAGATTCAACAAATGGCAGCTTGCTCCATAAAGTCAGGGTTGACAATTCATCAGCAATATCAGTAATTTATCATAATTTGTTCTTTGTGTACATATGTTGATTTATCTAAGCTTATAACCAATAAACAGTCAAAGTGTACCTGACTATTGACTTAACCTTGACAGTCAATACATTTAATGGGGTTAGCTGCTGATGTCTGTGTGCTTTCTACATGTATCTGCTTATATGATAGGATCTATATATGTGCGTGGTGCGTTTTATTCATGTGTGTGTGAGTATGTCATAGTGTGTGTGTGTGTGTGTGGTTTTCTTTGTATATGTTATGTGAGTTTTACGTGTGTTTTTATGTGTGTAACGTGTATTTTTATGTATATACATATATCTGTGTCTTTCTGTGTGTATGTCTGAAGAAAATGTACAGCATTAAAACAGAATTTCCTCCATCAAATCTAAAGAAAAATAAATATGGAAAGTTCAAAGATTTTGATTTCCTCCATTCTAGTAATACTGACCACACATACACATATACACTTTTATATACATATATTCTTACATACAGGAGCAGGATTTGTTAGACATACAAATATATACACAAATACACACACACACAACATAATTGTATATATAGACACGCAAGTTACACCCATTCATATTCTTGAAGAACAGAATACAAAAACTATATTGAGATATACATATACATGCATACCACAATATGTATGCATGCATACACTTGCACATCACACGTATACTTTTGTCACTTTTGTATGCACTGATGTAAATATGTGTGCGTGTGTGTGTGTGTGCATATATATATATATATATATATATATGTATACACACACACACATACACTCACACACTTATATGTATGTATGTCTGCATATGCATAATGACGGAAAAAATATACATGTATAGATTATATTGCTCTTTTGTGTATGGCTACTTAACCCATGTACTAGAGCTTAAAAATATTTATATTCATGTAAATTATATGCATAAATATACACACACTTAAAGACACATGTGCACCCATACAAACACACAAATACATGCATACATACATACATATATACATATACATTCATATATATATATATATATATATATATATATATATATATATTTAAGATATATATCATTTAATGTAAGGTGTGTCTATGTATGTATGTATATATGTATGTATGATGTGTATGTATGTATGTATGTATGTATGTATGTATGTATGTATGTATGTATGTACATATGTGTGTAAGAAAGTGAGAGAGGAGAGGCTGGGCGGAGAGTGACAGGCAGGAAATATAAAGGAACTCTGTTGAGTATATAAACATTAATACAAATAGTTAATTCTATATTCTGTTTCCTCTAGCACACATACACACACACACACATACACACACATGCACAAGCACACACAAGCACACACATAACCACATATAGTTAGATGCATTTCAACATTCATACATAGTAGAGAGTATATAATTCAAATATCGCACTAGAAATAATTAACAAATATTGAAAATAAACATTCATATATATGTATTTCTATATACATACACACATACATATATATGTATATATATATATGTGTGTGTGTATATATATATATATATATATATATATATATATATATACATATATACATATATGTATATATACACACACACACATATATATATGTGTATATATACATGTTTATGCATGTATGTGGATATATACATATATATGTATATTTATGATAATAATATATATAAGTATATACTCATGAACACATACACTGTTATGAAATACAGGAGTATATAAACAAAGGTAGACATAAATATGTTTATTTTATACATGTTATTATGTGTCTGCATGTGGATGTATATGGACGTACATGTGTGCACACATCTAGAGTGTCATTGAATCTCCTACCACCCCTTCCCCATACATACACACCCAGGCACACACCCACACACACACTTACAAACACACAATCGTGCACACACACACACACACACACACACATACACAATTGACAGCCTTCTTCCACTCCCTCCCACCGTTTGCCAGTCTCTGAGGTCACTCAGTGCAATTCATTAGCAACACTGAAAGTTATTAAGTGCTATTCATTAGCAACACCTGGCACCGTCCTCTTCCTGCTTTAAAAATCCAATAACCGAAAAAAAAAAGAAAAAAAAAAATATCTGTTTTATTTCAGCCAGGAAGTATTATGGTTATGTTGTGATATTGGCACTGTGGACAAGGCTTATTTCCGCTTGTTCACCTGTTTTATTCAAGGTTTCATCTGATCCTAACCAACAATATATATATATATATATATATATATATAAGTCAATCTTTTCTTTCTCACCTTTACTATTCTCTACCTCGACATTAGATGAATTACCTAATTATCCCCACCGCCTCTGCCTTCTTGCATGCCTCACCTGCAGCTGATTTATTTTCATTAACAACCAACAGTTTAGCATTGATTGTTTCAATAGTTTTTTCTTTCTTCCTTCCCATTCTTTCTTTTTTGTTTTTACAGTCATTCATGAACCTACAAAAAGGTTTGATAATGAAAAAAAAAATTACTACCAAAAATCATCCCAGAAAAAAAAAACCCCTAAAGAAAAGGTGTTATTTTAAAGGTCTTTGCTTGTGGTTAGTGTTGTTGTTTTTATTCCCAGGTCAGTTCTGATTGAACAAAAGCATTTCATCAAAAGCATTCCATCCATGAATGGGCATCCAATTTTCTACTTACATATATAAAAAAAGGGTAAAGACTCCCTTCAGTCGTGAATGACTATGGGATTGCAT
>NC_142929.1:59670206-59675206 GCF_046866305.1 Octopus bimaculoides | reverse complement strand
CCCTCATCATCATCATCATCTCTCCCTCCTCTTCTCCCTCCACATCATCATCATCATCACCACCACTATTAATCTCCCAATCATTATCATCACTATCATTATCACCTCCTCCTCCTTATCCTTGACATCATTCATCATCATCATCATCATCATCATCATCGTTTAACGTCCGCTTTCCATGCTAGCATGGGTTGGACGATTTGACTGAGGACTGGTGAAACCGGATGGCAACACCAGGCTCCAATCTAATTTGGCAGAGTTTCTACAGCTGGATGCCCTTCCTAACGCCAACCACTCAGAGAGTGTAGTGGGTGCTTTTACGTGTCACCCGCACGAAAACGGCCACGCTCGAAATGGTGTCTTTTATGTGCCACCCGCACAAGCCAGTCCAGGGCACTGGCAACGATCTCGCTCGAAAACCCTACGGGAGCCAGTCAGGCGGTACTGGCAGCGATCTTACTTGGCTTGCCGGGTCTTCTCACGCACAGCACATTTCCAAAGGTCTCGGTCAGAAATCCCCACCCCACCACCATCACCACCATCATCATCATCATCACTATAACCACAACCACTATCTCCCTTCCTCCTACTCCTTCACAACCACCACCCTCTTTCTCTTTCTCCTCTTCCTCCTCCTCCTCCTCCTCATCATCATCATTGTCATCTTCCTCATCATACTAATCACCAGCTTTAACGACTTTTTTTTTTCTTTATATATTTCTATACTGGCATGGTGAGATATACACATCCACTCCTCATCAGCCATAACTTAAATTCTTACATCTTTTCACCTGTTCAGTTTTAACATCATCAAATTTGATCCAATTATTCCCTCCCAAATCTCATTGTATTCATGACACTAATAACTTTTTTCTTCTTCTTGTTTCCTTTCAGTCATACATTATACTCACTAGTAACTTCATTTGCAAGGTGAGTCATAAAGGTGACTTTGGTAAGACAGTCTAATAGAACTTTCCTTATCTTCTTGACTTACTCCTCTCTCTTTCATTTGTCCTATTATGTATTTTAGCCTCTGGTTGTACCTTATTGTGTTCTTGGTCCTTTTTTCCTTAGAATCTCAGCTTTCTGGAATTCCCTATCTACACATTCTTTTATTCTCTTATTCTTTTATTTGTTACAGTCATTTAACTGTGGCCATGCTGGAGCACCACCTTGAAGTGTTTTAGTTGACATTTTTGGGTTGATACCATTTCACTTATACATGCCAGCACATATGTTTGCTGACATCTTTTAACCATTTCAAAATAAGAACTTGAAATTGAGTCGTAATAATTCCTTGACTTTGCAGTTATTCTTCACAAATTGAAATAATAAATTGTATACAGGAATTGAACTATTTCCTGGAGGTCATTGTAACTTCCTTCAATTTGTTGGATACATTAAAAACAGAGAATATCTAAAAAAAAAAAAAGATTACAGAGAAACTGTGATGTGGTGATGGGGATAGTTAGTACTTATTACTAGAGAATTCAACAGTGATGGAGTCAGTTTGGTTTATATTAGTAACAGCTTATTCTTGCTCTGGGGTCTTTCTGCAGAGACATATACAGCAATGACATCAGTTTCTATGTTTTTCCAAGTAGCTAACTAGCAATTTAAACAAGTGAAATTCAGTTGTGCTATGTATCTAAGATAAATTTATCTGTAAATTTCATTGAACACAACACGAAATATCTTTAAAAGTTTCCATAAAATTTTAGAAATTTAGTTTAGTTTCTTTTCAGAATTCCCAGTATTTTAGTTATTTTTTAATTTTTATATTCTTTGTCTTTTCCTAAACAACAAAACTGGAATTTATTAGAATGTTTTAAAGTTATAAAAATAAAATGCTTCCAAGTGTATGAAGACTTTATTTTCTTTAACACATTTAAAATCAATACGCATGGACTGTTAAATAAAGTGCAAGCATTTTTTTGTTTTTGTTTTTGTTATTTTTTTACACATGGATGGCTATGGGATACATTTATTTTTTTTCCTATTTTACTTTATTTATTTTATTTCATGAGTTATTTCAAGAAGTGAGAAGGGTCCATAGAAGCAAACAAACTGCAATGTTAGATGTACTACTTCTTTATACCACTTTGGAAGCAGTGAAGAGAACAACCATTTTGAAGATTTTCTGAAAGGAAAAAAGAAAACCATAATATTTTCATAGTTTGATTAGATATTTCCTTATCAAGCATTTACTGCCTCAGATGCCTTTGTCTTACACAGTAACAAAAATATCCAATGACACTGGACAAATATATATAACTGTTTGTTTCTTTACTTATAAATTTGAATTGCTAGTTATTTGATATAGTTTTGTGTTGATTTAGTTCCTGTAGCACAACAAATTGGGAAGATTACCTAGAGAAAATATCATAGGGGGTAAAAGAGGTTTTAGAAGACTTTCTTGGAGCTATAAATATATTCTTGCATTTGATAGAAAAACCATGCAAGTGTCGTTGTCATCATCATCGTCATCATCACCATCTCCATCATCATTGGCATTGTCATCATCATTGTCATCTTCATCGTTATTGTCGTCATCATTGCCATCATCATCATCATCATCATCATCATCATATTGCGATCACAATATAGTGGCGAAAGAATTTGACAAGATCAGTAAATATAAAGGCTTGCTAATAGAAATTGAAAAAATGTGGCACCTCAAGGTGACTACCGTACCAGTGATTGTAGGATCTCTAGAAATGATAAAAAAAAAAGGTACTGAAACCTATTTGAAAATGATACCAGGTTTACTATCCCTACAGGAAGTGCAAAAAATTGTGTTAACTGGAACAACTCATGTACTGAGAAGAGCATTATCGCTGTGAAAACAACATCCATTCATGAATTTATTTATTTATTAATTTTTTTAAATACATATTTTACCTGTGAATTTGCGTGTGTAAAATGGGAATGCATCCAATGAGCTTCTCTGTCCTAGATGTATGGAAAACACTCAGCAAGAAATGGAAGAAAATTTGAAGGAAGAAGAAAAAAAGCAACAACAACAATAATAATAATAACATCGAAAAATACCTTAGGAATGAGAACCCAGGTTCTAAATTTCCCCAAGACACCTGATGAAGGCTGGAGGGTATATCAACCGAAACCTTGTGTTAACAACAAACAAGATGAAGACAAATATCCATCAATTGTAATTAATGTTCATAATTCCTCATCTCTTAAATATAGAACTGTATGACAACAGAGATTTGGCCATGACAACAATAAGTTTGACCACAATTACAAATTGCATGATCAGTCTAACGAGTTTGATCATGTTGATGAAGAATTCAGCTGCATTGATGAAGAGTTTGAACATAACAACAAATACTTTGACGATCATGACAAAGAGATTGACCATCACAACAAAGAGTTTGACCAACATGACATAACGTTTGACCATCACAACAAAGAGTTTGACCAACATGACAAAGTTTGACCATCACAACAAAGAGTTTGACCAACATGACATAAAGTTTGACCATCACAACAAAGAGTTTGACCAACATGACATAAAGTTTGACCATCACAACAAAGTTTGAACACAACAACAAAGATTTGACCATACTGATTTGAGTTTGGCCATGGCAACAAAGTGTTTGGCCATGACAACAATGAGTTTGGCTACACTGATTTTGATCAATCTGACAATGATGATGACATTGAGTTTGACCATAACAACAGAAAGGATGCCCAAAACAACGAGTTTGACCATCAGTGTTCTAAGACAATGTTTGTCTTCTTCAAATTCTTTGAATGAATGCTATTTATGGACCTCGATTTATTAATGATAAAACATGCTTGTGTGAAAATATTTTCCAGCTTTTGACAATCCTTCAAAATAAAGAAGAAAGAAATGATGGGGACAATGATGGCAGTTTTCCAATTAATATCTATAATTTGTCTTTCTTTAGAATTTTCTGTTTTACTTTTTTTTTAAATTTCCTCTTTCTTGGTAATTATATCTTAAATGACATATCAGCATGGCCACAGCTCCTAGCTCAAACAAATAAAAGCTTACACATACACACACACAAATACACACACACACACACACACATATACATACATACATATATATGTGTATATATATATATATATATATATATATATATATATATATATATATATATATATATATTATTAGGGACAAAATCCAAAATTACAGGTTAAAAACTCAATTAAAATCAATTTATAAAAAATTAAAATTAAATTGAGCCTTATAGATAAAGTATATATAAAATATATATAGTTTTAGGGAAAATAACCAATTTTCAAGAACTCATCGATGAAAATCCAGTATCACATATAGAAAAATTAATAATTAAAAGCACAATAAATGAGTATAATATAAAGTAAAGTAAATATCATAAGATAAATATAATAATTATTATTATTATATTTATCTTATGATATGTACTTTACTTTATATTATACTCATTTATTGTGCTTTTAATTATTAATTTTTCTATATGTGATAGTGGATTTTCATCGATGAGTTCTTGAAAATTGGTTATTTTCCCTAAAACTATATATATATATATATATATATATATATATATATATATATATATGCATATATATATATATATATATATATATATATATATATATATATATATATATATGTATGTATGTATGTATATATATATATATATATATATATATATATATATATATATACATATATATATATATATGTTTGTATGTATGTTTGTATGCATATATATATATATATATATATATATATATATATATATATGTATGTATGTATGTATGTCTGTATGCATATATATATATATGCATGTATATATATGCATATATTCATATGTATATACATTCATAAACATATATATATATATATATATATATTATATATATATATGTATATATATATATGTATATATATATATATATATATATATATGTATATATATATATATATATATATATATATATATATATATATATATATATTTACA